>NC_056753.1:4762500-4837500 GCF_018687715.1 Carya illinoinensis | reverse complement strand
TCCTAGTCGAGACCAAATATTAGAGAAATGATCTAGGCATTTCTTTGGCATAACCAAAAAGCTTTCCCAGCCGTCCTAAATGTCATGCCATCATTACATGGTGTGTTTCCATAGTCAACCCCCTTGAGCCTTCATGAGCCTTTATTGATTCTTTAAACTACATAAACCATGCCCGCTCTAAGCCTGAAAAACAATGAATCTACCGTTGATAGTTTGAGAAAATACTTTGGTGGAGAGTTACTTTTAAAAGAGAAAATTGGTTTCATTATGAAAAGTATTATGTTTGCTCTGTTTGATCAAAGAAAAAGAAGAAGAAGAAAGGAAGTGATAAAAAAAAAAAAAAAAAAAAAAAGAAAAGAAAAAAGAAGTCGCCAAGCGGAAAGTGAATTACCTCAAATTTTGTTAAGGGAAGTGTTGGTATTACATCAGTGATTACAGCAATAATAATGCCACAAGTATGAGCATATTGCCAAGAAAGAGCTATGATTTGAATCATGTGAGTTTCTTTTTTAATGTTCTTTTCACTAAGTATTTTCCCAGTTTGATTTAATTTCTCATATCCAGTTCTTTCTTAACCCTCACCCTGTGGCCTATCATTACAACCTTAATAAAGACCTTTTGATCTTTGATTTTGGTGTTGACTACATTAGTGGAGAGGATTTCTGAAAATTGGACTTATGGGGTTAAGTTTTAAGAGAATTCTTCTGATTTTGGTTGTTCTACTTTTATCTGAGTTTGCAGGTGGTTTGAGGTTAAATTGACTATATCACACACACACTCAAGGTCTTAGCTTTAGGTTGAAGTAAACGCCTAACTCTTGCTTGACAAATTGCAAAATTTTTGATTGATTTTCTTGCTATCTTTGATGTTAAAAGAGTAAGATACTAGAGATGAAATCTAAATTTATAAAAGCTTGGTGAATGATGATACTTCTCTTTGGGGTCGAGTTGATATTGCCTAAACTATCATTTGTTTTTCTTTTTGTTTGAGGACAAACAAAGTTGTAAGTTTGGGGGTATTTGATGGCTTGCAAAATTTCATATTGCAGATTTTACAAGTTCGTTCGAGCGGAGGCTTTTGGCCGCTCGACAGAGAGCTCGAGCGGGTTGCTGAAAAACGAAGATCGCTCGAGCAGAGACATTGGCCGCTCGAGCGAAATCAGGCAGATTCGAACGCTCGATGTGCGCGCGATAGGACGCTCGAGCGAAATCAGGCAGAGTCGAACGCTCGACGCGCGCTCGACACCTCGCTCGAGCGAACATCGTATTTTGACAGATTTTAGATTTTCCACCGTGGGACCATATAAAAGCCATTTTTCACTCTAGAGCCGCGGGTTTTTGACTGGAGAACACTCTTTGGGAGAGAAAAACATAGCTAGAGGGATTCAAATCATTTGTTTTGGAGACGGAATTCCAATTTATTGCACGTACGTTGGATTCATACACGAGCACGGACGGGAGAAAGGCGTTGAATCGTTCTCTTGAGCTTTTGACGACCAGTTGAGGCTGCAAGGAGGATTTTTCAGTGTTTATTTTCTTCTTCCCATCTTCTCAGAACAATTATGGTGAATTCGTTTATGTTGAATTCCAATTCTAGTATGAGCTAAATTTTCTTCTTTCTAGGAAAACGATGTAACCTAATTCCGAACTATGCTTGTTTGTCCATGCTAATTTAATGCAATTCTCTCTTTGTTTATCTGATTTATTCTGAGTTTAATGCTTCTAATTAACTGGCCATTGATTAGATGATTATTAATCTTGTGATTTGCTATCGAAAGAGGGAATCATAGGGTAGATCTTGGATATTTCAGCATAGGTAAGTATAGAGATCGAAAGACTTGTATGAACCTGTGTAGTAATTAAATCATTGGTCTTATTGCATTCTTGATTATTTAATTTGCATACTCTTGTGTGAATTGATAAACTAGAATCAATTCCAATTGACTATCGAAAGAGGCTTTTGGATGAATTAGAGATTTGCTAATAGACAAAAGAGGTTTAAGTTAAATTAGCTGGATGAGAAAAGCATAGTGAAGAATTATGGTGAAATCGATTTCCTAGAAGTTTTCTTCCCTATTGACTTTGATCTTCAAACATCAGTTTTACTTTCTTTGCTTATTTCTCTTGAGTTGATCTAGTTTTATTTGCTACTACAAAAACCTTAGCGATTCATCTAGATAAAATTGAGATTAGCATAATTTTGGTATTTGGCAAGAGTAAGGTACAAATCCCTGAGGACGATACTCTTCTTACTACTTTACTATAAAACTACGATACTGTGCACTTGCAGTTTTGCACCGGTCATTTATCATAAATTCTCCTTCATATAAGTTGTTCCTTTTTGAGTCTATTTTACGTGGATATCTTATGTGTCCTATTTGAAAATCATTTGGTCAGTCAAATATTATGTAAACTATAGAAAGGTCATTCTAGGAGATAAACTGGAGAATATGTTATAGTTTGGAGTTTTTGACCAAGCTAATGGATCGATATTGATCTGAAATTTTTATGGAGTATTTTTAACATATGTATATGATTATTTGTTGAGGATTTTTATATGATTAAATGTTTTGATGAAAGATTTTCTTAGATTTAGAAACTTAGAAACTGGAAGAGGAAAAAAACAGTTTCTGTTTTGAGAAAGTTTAACTCTTTGGTGGTCTAAACCTATTCCAATGACTTTGATAATTTTTTTGGAGGATCCTAAGCATCTTATATACATGTTATATTATTATTTTAAAGATATTTGATGTTATTTTCAAAGATATGAAATTTTATGCAAAGAGATATTCAAATAAGCCAAAGTGTGGATGTTCTTGGCTAAATTTATGTTTTGGTTAATTTTTAACCATGTGATCTTGAATTAAAAGCTTATATATGTTTTAGGACATCTTTTTAAACCATGTGATGGTTTGGTTTGAAGATCACATCTTTATAAGTCATAGATCAAAAGGTTAATCAAAACAAGTTAGAAACAAAAATCAATGGAAATAGCATATGGGAATTTCGGCCCTATGGAGTTTTAATAGTTGTGATTAGTTTTAAATTTTTCTAAATTGATATTTGAGTTGAGGATAAAATTTACATGAGGCATGTAAATTTTGGTGACTTTTGGAGTTAGTATGCAAAATCCTTAAGTTATGGGTAAAACGGTTATTTTCCTACATGTAGAGAGTAAAATGAAAATTTTACTCTTTAAGTTAGTATTTTCCATATTTCCAGTTATTAGTAATTTAGTGCTAACTTTTAGAATCACTAATTACAGTTCCTCGTGATCGCGCTTGATGTTTTATAAGAAACGCGGAGATCGAGGTAAGTTAGCTTTTAACTTACTAGCAGTCTACTGTGTATGTGTGCTAAGTAAAGGAACTACAGTGTATGTTTGTGTGTTATCATATATGTCATGCCATGCCAAGTTATCACGTAATTGTCTATTATACAGAATTTATTATGTCATCAATTTTTATTTGTTACATAATATATTCTGTCATGTATTACTGTACCTTACAAGTACGTCATGCTAAGTAAGCCATCTATTACATGTATGTCAAGTCATGTAATATTCACTGTTGCAAGTATGTCATGTTAAATATGTTGTCTATTATATGTTATGTCATGTTATGAAATGTTTCTATCTCAAATTGGTCATGTATTTCAAGTTATGTTCAAGTCACGTTATGTTACGTCAGGGCTTCAGTCCTTTCGTATTCCAGTCACGTTTCATCTTGAGTACATTCAGTTTCGTGGGGTCCACAACATCTGTGGCACACGAAGTATGGGGTCACAGCAATTGTGACGCATACACTACGTGAGACACAACAATTGTGATATGTAGAATACATAGGGCCACAACAACTGTGGAGTATGTATTTACACGTAGAATACATGGGGCCACAACAACTGTGGAGTATGTATTTAACTGCATTGTGATGTGTAGAATACATGGGGCCACAATAACTGTGGAGTACGTATTTACACGTAGGATACATGGGGCCACAACAACTGTGGAGTATGTATTTAACTGCATTGTGATGTGTAGAATACATGGGGCCACAACAACTGTGGAGTATGTATTTACAGGTAGAATACATGGGGCCACAATAACTGTGGAGTATGTATTTTTCATGTTAAGTCAAGTTTGTGTAGAATACATGGGGCCACAATAACTGTGGAGTATGTATTTTTCATGTTAAGTCAAGTTTGTGTAGAATACATGGGGCCACAACAACTATGGAGTATGTATTTTTCATGTTAAGTCAAGTTTCAGAACAAGTTCATGATAAGTCAAGTTTCATATCACGTTCATGTTAAGTCAAGTTTCAGAACAAATTCATGATAAGTTCATGATAAGTTAAGTTTCATATCATGTTCATGTTAATTCACGTTTCAGAGCAAATTCATGCTAAGTCAAGTTTCAGATCAAGTTCATGTCAAGTCAAGTTCAATTCATGTTTCAATTTAAGTTATGTCAATTATGCTATGTTGTACGCCAAGTTATACTTTAATTACTTATGAATTTGATTATGCATTTATGCTTTTACTGTCATCCATGCATCATTAGCTTGTGTGGAAGTTTTTTTGTTAACTTACTGAGATTTGTAATCAAATCTCACTTTGGTAGTCCCAACTACCATTCCCCCCGAATGGTAGATCTTGTTACATGACCTAAAGGAGAATCAGGAGCTGATCAACTAGACACAGTTGACTAAGCGATGGTGCGACGTCAATGTTAATATAGTAGTTAACGTAAATTACTACTTGTACGATGGAGTTGCATCTCTAGTACTTTTTGGATCATAACCATTTTGGACTAGTGTTGTGATCTTAGTTGTTCAATGGGTCTTTATGTATGAATTATGTTTTAAGCATATGGGATATTTTCAATTTGGTGCATAGTATTGCTAAAGAAAAAAATTATCCGCTGTGAATATTGCATAATGTTAGATGCATGTTAGGAACATTGCATCTTATATGTCATGAACGGGGGCAGGTAACCTTGTGTTGCATGTCTCGACGCTTCAACTGTTCGTCTGATCCCAAACGGTATTTGGAGGCGTCACAAGGTGGTATCAGAGCAATACATCTCTGGGCAGTAAATCCACATGTACTTAGGAAATGCACATAACATTAGGCTTGAAATTTTAGTCGTCAGTAGGCTTGAATTTCTTAAAGTATGAAAGGTAGTATGTGGTTTTAATACATATACTCGTGTGTTTCAAGAAGGGACACATGACTCGTGATAGAATACCTCGGAATCCTAAGGGAGATAACAATCAAGAGGATCAGAATTTCCCGATGGATGAAGGATTAGTTGAGGTGGTAAGTTTGCTGACCAACGTGTTTAGACATCCACAACTACGGCAAGTGCACATACCCATTAGAGTATATGCTGTCATTCAGAGAGACATAGATGCTGGCGCCCCAGGAACTACAGGAGCTGGTATCATCACTGGTATTTTACTAGGACGTATATGTGGTTAAACATAGTTAACGTTGATCTGATTGCAATTGATGGTAGTATTGCATTATTGTTATTTTGGAGTAGGTCAAGTCTTGGGGTTGGTAAATCGTACATTGTTTGATTCAAACGAGTCATTGTTTCTATTAATTATGGTAGTGCTTGAGAATTCAGCTTGGAAGCTGAATTGTTACCCTAACAATTTTCATTAGAAGTATTATTGTTCATACCAATGTAGATATAGAATACCTTTTATTAATATGAGAAAGGATATTTAGGATTGATGAATGGTATTCCACATATTTGGAGAATTGTTTTGATTATGAGAATACGATATAAATTGTGTTTGGAAGAGTAATTTGATTAGGAGAAGCTTTAGCCTTAGTAGGATTCATTTATGATAATAATATTACCACACCGCCAGTAAATGATTTCTGGAAAAGCACTATCTTTATGGATACATAGATCGATCTTCTTTCGAAGACTATTATATGGGGAGTAAAATCTTGGTCTTGAGGATTTATGTGAACATTAGGAACAAATCATTTAAAGTTAGAATAATTGATAACTCATGATGGATAGAAGAGTTATGACAATCATAAGAGAGAAAGTCTCAAGTTTAAATTATTAACTGGTCAGTTATCGAAGTACCACCTAGGAAGAGGACTGATTGTTACGATTATAAAAAAGTAAGTTAGTCCTAGACTAGTAGAACTCCTTGAGGTTTTTATTAACTTGAAGATTACTGAGAGTTTGGATATGCATGATTAAATGCATATTTATATGAGTCATTGGATCATGTCATATATATGAAAATCCCTGAAAGAAATAAAATGGAGCACATAAAATATCTACCAAAAGATAGAAACACAAATATGAATATTTGTGAAGTATTATTTTATTATCATAAAGCAAAATTACAGAAATTTGAAGCTCTTTGCCTCAATCTTTAAACGCTCTTCCTCTTCAAAATCTGCATGCCTTTCCTATCTAAAGGAGTAGCCACTCGAAAAGAAGAGTTAAGCAAAGATTTTAAATCTCTGTTCTCTCGATTTAGTGCTTCTATCTTCATGTTGGATTCCATAAGAAGCCTCTGAAGGATAGAAATATTCTCGTATAGTTTGTCAACCCCACCAGTTCTGGATTGCAGTCGCTGAGAATATGCGACAATGGCTGATGAGTATCGGGTACCGAGACTCACAAGCTCGTAGATAAGTTCATTATCTGACTTATTAGTCAGATCATTATTGGATTGCATTATAGCATCTACGGAAGAAGCAGAAACAACTGGTGAACGAGGTGCAGAATACCTCTTGTATTGGTAATGAGAAGATTGCTGAGCCATTGCAAAGTGAGAAAGCAAAAAGAGATTGCAGAGTAAGAATGCAGACTAATTTCAGAAAAGTGAAGAAGATGAGATGCGAAAGAAGATGAACTGAATAATTCTTTTATAGAGAAAATTATGACGAATCATCTCTCGTGAAGCATTTCTCTACAAGAGACAAAAGCAATGTAGTATCATAGCTGCGGTGCCTGACAACTACAGAAGAACAAAGTAGTGTCATAGATATGCGGCGCCTGACAACTACAGAAGAGCAATGTAGTATCATAGCTGTGGCGCCTGACAACTACAAAAGAGCAAAGTGGTGTCATAGCTATGCGGCGCCTGACAGCTACAGAAGACCTATAAAAATCATGCAGATCAGAGTTGTCTGGTCTAAAACAGAGGGCCACCGATTTAAGAGAGAGAGAGAGATAGAGAGAGAGAGAGAGAGAGGTTAACGGCTTAATTTTGATGAATTCTCTACTAACTATGGTATTCACAAGAACATTTAAAGTATATCGCCTATATTTTTCTAAAGAAGAGTTTCGGAAGATTATTTACTTGAAGTTTTAGGATTGGAGAGTGTGTCGATACAACTTGGCCAACCTTGTGGAAAGAAGTATAATATAATTGTAGATTAAAGTAAGAGAGTTAAGGAATGACATAATCTCAAAGGCAAATATATACGGGATAGACACCAGGTTGGTAAGCAACACCTATTTCTTAACTTGTTAATTCTTACTTATTTCGATTTCGAGGACGAAATCTTTTTTTTTAGGAGGGGAGATTGTAACAGCCCGCTAGAAATTTAATTGTGAAATTTCTATTAGTTTTAAAAACCTCGTGAAGACCCCATAAGTTTTTACGAATCCATTAATCGTATAGGTTTTTGTCTAACTACATAGTTAGTGTTATTATTTACTATGGTATCAGAAGTGTGTTTTTTATTATTGGAGATAGTTAGAAGTGTCAAAATGTATTATGGTTTGTGCCATTAGACTCGGAGGGTTATTTAAGGTCTTATGACGCAATAACACTTTTTCATAATTTCAGGCGAAATGTATGTTCAAAACTATAGATATTATTGGATAAAAATATCTTGAGCTAATTTTTGTGGATATTTTTGGATAAAAATATCTTAAGATAATTTTGTGGATATTATTGGATAAAAATATTTTAAGCTAATTTCGTAGATATTATAGATATTATTAGATAAAAATATCTTAAGCTGATGTTTTGGATAGAAATATCTTGAGCTGATTTTTATAGATAATTTTGAGTAGGAGAAACCTACACTCAACTCTTACTCCAGCATCATCCTCTTCTATATCTCTTCCATAAGTATCTCCAGCCACCCTCCCACGAAATTATCTCATTTACACTTTCCATTAAAAGCATACCAAACACTCTCTCTCGGACAGCTTTTAGGAGTTCTTTTGCACACCCATTTTGAAGCTCTTGTAAGTGTTTTATCATAAAGTCACATTCATATAAGTTATTCCTTTTTTAGTCTAGTTTACTTGGATATCTTATTTGTCCCATTTGAAGATCATTTGGTCAGTTAAATATTGTGTAAACTATAGAAAGGTCATTCTGGAAGATAAACTGGAGAAAATGTTATAGTTTGGAGTTTTTGACCAAGTTAATGGATAGATATTGATCCGAAATTTTTATGAAATATTGTTAACATGTGTATATGATTATTGGTTGAGGATTTTTACATGATTAAAGGTTTTGATGAAATATTTTCTTAGACATAAAAACTTAGAAATTGGAAGAGGAAAAACAGTTTCTGTTTTGAGAAAGTTTAACTCTTTGGTGGTCTAAACCTATTCCAATGACTTTGATAATTTTATTGGAGGATACTAAGCATATTATATACATGTTATATTATTATTTTGAAGATATTTGATGTTATTTTCAAAGATATGAAATTTTATGTAAAGAGATATTCAAATAAGCCAAAGTGTGGATGTTCTTGGCTAAATTTATGTTTTGGTTAATTTTTAACCATGTGATCTTGAATTAGAAGCTTATATATGTTTTAGGACATCTTTTTAAACTATGTGATGGTTTGGTTTGAAAATCACATCTTTATAAGTCATAGATCAAAAGGTTAATCAAAACAAGTTAGAAACAAAAATCAATGGAAATAGCATATGGGAATTTCGGCCCTATGGAGTTTTAATAGTTGTGATTAGTTTTAAATTTTTCTAAATTGATATTTGAGATGAGGATAAAATTTACATGAGGCATGTAAATTTTGGTGACTTTTGGAGTTAGTATGCAAAATCCTTAAGTTATGGGTAAAACGGTTATTTTCCTACATGTGGAGAGTAAAATGAAAATTTTACTCTTTAAGTTAGTATTTTCCATATTTCAAGTTATTAGTAATTTAGTGCTAACTTTTAAAATCACTAATTACAGTTCCTCGTGATCGCGCTTGATGTTTTATAAGAAATGCGGAGATCGAGGTAAGTTAGCTTTTAACTTACTAGCAGTCTACTGTGTATATGTGCTAAGTAAAGGAACTACAGTGTATGTATGTGTGTTATCATATATGTCATGCCATGCCAAGTTATCACGTAATTGTCTATTATACAGAATTTATTCTGTCATCAATTTTTATCTGTTACATAAAATATTCTGTCATGTATTACTGTACCTTACAAGTACGTCATGCCAAGTAAGCCATCTATTACATGTGTTTCAAGTCATGTAATATTCATTGTTGCAAGTATGTCATGTTAAATATGTTGTCTATTATATGTTATGCCATGTTACGAAATGTTTCTATCTCAAGTTGGTCATGTATTTCAAGTTATGTTAACGTCACGTTATGTTACGTCAGGGCTTCAGTCCTTTCGTATTCCAGTCATGTTTCATCTTGAGTACATTCAGTTTCGTGGGATCCACAACTTCTGTGGCACACGAAGTATGTGGTCACAACAATTGTGATGTGTAGAATACATGGGGCCACAACAACTGTGGAGTATGTATTTAACTGCATTGTGATGTGTAGAATACATTGGGCCACAACAACTGTGGAGTATGTATTTACACGTAAAATACATGAGGCGACAACAACTGTGTAGTATGCATTTAACTGCATTGTGAAGTGTAGAATACATGGGGCCACAACAACTGTGGAGTATGTATTTTTCATGTTAAGTCAAGTTTGTGTAGAATACATGAGGCCACAACAACTGTGGAGTATGTATTTTTCATGTTAAGTCAAGTTTGTGTAGAATACATGGGGCCACAACAACTGTGGAGTATGTATTTTTCATGTTAAGTCAAGTTTCAGAACAAGTTCATGATAAGTCAAGTTTCATATCACGTTCATGTTAAGTCAAGTTTCAGAACAAGTTCATGATAAGTGAAGTTTCATATCATGTTCATGTTAATTCAAGTTTCAGAGCAAGTTCATGCTAAGTCAAGTTTCAGATCAAGTTCATGTCAAGTCAAGTTTAGTTCATGTTTCAATTTAAGTTATGTCAATTATGCTATGTTGTACGCCAAGTTATGCTTTAATTACTTATGAATTTGATTATGCATTTATGCTTTTACTGTCATCCATACATCATTAGCTTGTGTGGAAGTTTTTTTGTTAACTTACTGAGATTTGTAATCAAATCTCACTTTGGTAGTCCCAACTACCATTCCCCCCGAATGGTAGATCTTGTTACATGACCTGAAGGAGAATCAGGAGCTGATCAACTAAACACAGTTGACTAAGTGACGGTGCGACGTCAATGTTAATATAGTAGTTAACGTAAATTACTACTTGTACGATGGAGTTGCATCTCTAGTACTTTTTGGATCATAACTATTTTAGACTAGTGTTGTGATCTTAGTTGTTCAATGGGTCTTTATGTATGAAGTATGTTTTAAGCATTTGGGATATTTTCAATTTGGTGCATAGTATTGCTAAAGAAAAAAATTATCCGCTGCGAATATTGCATAATGTTAGATGCATGTTAGGGACATTGCATCTTATATGTCATGAACGGGGGTAGGTAACCTTGTGTTGCATGTCTCGACGCTTCAAATGTCCGTCCGATTCCAAATGGAATTTGGGGGCGTCACAACAGATATGGTTTACACCACCACAACTAGTAATACGATATTATTCCATCGAGATTGTTAACCAATTGGTGTTGCTGCATATTAAAACCTTCATTTTTTTATTTTTTATTTTTGTTGCTCTTTCAATTATAAGGTGTTTCTGAATCCAAGCACCACATATATGGTTTGTACAACTACAACTAAAGCACTAGCAATGGGCAAAATTGTTGTATGTGCCAATCATCCCTCAAACGAATTCTTCAAGCAATTTCCGAATTGCTAGACCTATGATGACAACAATGGATTTGTTGAAGCCACACACAAAGCATTAGCTACAGAGCATGTGCAGCTGACTGATTCACAGAGGCATGAATTGTCATGGGAGGCTGCCACAAAACGGTTTCTTAAGGTTTCTGAGCCAGACCATGTATCTACAACAAAATTGTCAAATATTGCCGCAAAGAACTTTATGTCGACATCCTTCAACTTTCAGAGGAACATGGAGGATGCATCTGCATTTGTCCATTTTTTGACTTTTGGGTCTGAAGCATCACGAAAAAGCAATTATGAGGAGCTTGCAACCAAATGAACAACAATGCAAAGAGCTAGGGCTAGCCATTCCCATAGGAAAGCAAAGCTCAAGAAAATGAAAGCATTATGCTTTTGTGAAAAATACCAAGGATTCTTTATTTACGCTCAGTCTGTGCATAAATTGGTATAGGTTAAATCATTTCTCTTGTTTCTTATAAATTACTTGTTTTCCTGAAATTGAAAATCCCATTTGAAGCATGTTTCCACGACTCTTATCCAGACCTACTTTGCCCCTGTGATAACTTTGTACCTTTTTCGTACGCATATTCTGATCATAACATAGCGGAATAACTTCTGCAACGCAGAGAACATTCTAAGTATGTAAATTAATAATGCCCTAAGCATTGTTAGATGGTATCTTGTGATATCTTTACTTGGATAGAGGATGATCCCATCCTTTAAAGCATCCACATTGGTCTATGTATATGCATATGCAAAATCACATCTTTTGCATATCCACTTTGTCATTCCAACAAAACTTTCACATTGGCTTATGCATATTTAAAACAAAATAATAATAAAATATTATCATTTTATTATTATTATTTTTACCTATTTTTTTTAGAGTGCAATTTCCACGTACTGGTTTATACATGCAATCAATACCTAGTACATGGAAATTGCTATGCCACCAAACCTGTAGAATGAAATAATGAAGATTATTTCATGCATCCATACCCAGTTTCATGCATCCAAATTTATCAATTCTATATATAATAAAATTTATCAAATTTAAGGAGTATCAATCATGCTTTCATAGAAGGAGAAAAATCTATTATAACCATGGACCACGACCCAAGTGAATTTTTCCCACCAACCCAATATACACCAAACAACATATATTAACATGTACTCAGATTAAGCAATGAGACTAATATCAACTTCAGAACTTACATATGACTAATTTTATGTATCAAAATCAACTTAATACAAGTTTGAAAAAGTTGATTTTGATAGAAATTCATTACAATACAAATTCACTTTAGCAGCAACCAAATCAGCAACCAACAATTTCAGCAACCAGCAACCACCAACAAGTCCTCCCGTGGCTCCAGCACCCTTTAGCAGCAACAAAAAACAGCCTTTCCATTGGATCCTCCAACGGCTCCAGCACCATTAAGCAACAAGCAGTACAACAATATCACACCAACAACAAAATTCACCCAACAAAATGTTCTCACCCACCACCAACTACCAACAAAATAAAAGGCCCATATAGAGGTACAAAAAAGGGTTTGCTATTCATAACAACTAGCAGTATATAAATATCTAAAACATGTCACCACAGTAAAAAAATATATATCAAAAACTGCACAAAACAAAGCATACAACTATGTACAAGATATGACCTTATTTCTTTGTTCCTCAATAATTTCCATTTGAAGATTATGGAAATACTCTTGCTGCACATAATTCATGAAACCAATATCCAATTTCATTATTTCCATATCATTTTTCCTCTTCTTTTCAGCTAATATTATAGATCTTTGATCTTAAGCCTTGATTTCCATTTCAACATTTTTCTTCTTAATAGCCAATAACTCAAAATTGCGGTTTTCTAACCTCATTATGCTTTCTTTTCTCTCCAATAGTAAAATCTTCCTATCATCTGTCATTTCCCTTAAGGCGTCACTAAATTCTTTATCTTATCTTTTCTTACTTTTTTTTTCTCTCTCTTTTTTTTTTTCCAGCTTTTTTCCTTTGAGGTCTCTCACACTCCACGGACACATTTTCCATTGGGTCCTCTAATTATATTGAGTTTGGAGTACTACCTGAACACGAGACATTGTCTCTTCTTCTTATGGTCTCCATGTGTGTTTGTCATTTCAGTTGGTTCCTTAAAAGATTCCAACAATGATCCAAGGTGAAGTTGGTTTTTAGGGTCTCTCAGTACAAATTTTTGCCTTGTCAATCTACAAAATAATGAAACAATTAGTAGGACAAATATGAAATAATTTTACATAATAACAAAATAAACGATTATACCTTGCCTAACTCGATTACACCGCTTGGATGCATTCCTTCAACTTGAGCCATAGAACCACAAAATTTATTGACACATTTTTGAATGGTTGACCACCGATTGATCAAAGAGAGTACAAATCATTCTTGACTATTAGATTTTTTATAAGTGGAGTAGTAATCATAAATTCTACTCCACAATTGTGTGGAGGTTTGGTCAGTTCCCCGTATGGAATCTATACTAACATTAAGCCAAGCTGAAATGAGGAGAGTATCTTCCTCAATAGTAAATGACACACCCCGCTGGGATTTATGTTTAGGTTTGCTTTTTTTTCGTTAGGGTTGTGTCACTTGGACATCAATGAAAGCAGCATCCACAGTAGGGTTGTTTATACCACCCTCACCACTTTCTAACAATGTGGTGAAGAAGGGATCCTCATCAATTAAAGTGTTCATCCTTCAACATTGAAAGACAAAATGTTACTAAAACAACACATATTAAGCAAAACAAGGCCAACATGTTTAAAAAAATCATTAAACTCATACCCAATACATGTTTTGAGGTAAAGCAAGGCTAACATGTTTACAAAATTCAGATTATGTAGTTTTTAAGATGATGTACAGATTTATCTAAATGCAATTTTTATGAGTTTAATGATGATGTGCAGATTTATCTATATGCAATTAAAACAGGACATAAATACCGGATATAAATGCAACCATGTTAATCCACAAGATTCCAAACATATTTATCTAACTCCAAACATGTTAATCCTTAGTATGAAAGCATTTATCCACTGTTGGTGATGTACAAGTATTAAACTTTTGTGCATGTAGACAGTTTAGATTTCCATTGAATTCAATGTATACTTTAGGCATAGTATTTGTTCAGAAGTGGTAAAAATCATCCATTTTTCTTGCAATTTTTCTAATAAAAATCTAAAAGCTGGATGCAACAAGATCAAAATTATGTTTCCCTTCACTTGGATGCAACAAGATAAAATAGTGGATCTTTTTTTTCGGTCGTGTTGGTTTGTCTTGGGTTCTGCCTAAGAGAGGTCTGTACCAGGTAGAGATGCACATTAACACATAAATGTAATGTAATATTTCTTTTCTTTTGAGTACACACAGTTTGAAGTCAAAGTCACTGGGGCCATTGATGGTCCAACTTGCATATATGCTCCAATGGTGCATGGAGTGGATGGCCAGATTTTATTAGGTACTGGGTCTTGGTACCTGGTATTAGACATGAATCCTGTCAAAGACGTGGTTTTTATTTCCCCTTTTCTTTTGGGGGAAGTTTGTTGTGTGATGCAGTTTTCTCGAGTAAGTCTCCCAATTATAATGTTCTGTTTGATTGTTGAAAGAGTTTATGGCATTTCAATCTTTGGGCCATTCCTTAATTATATAAACCAACTTTATGTCATCTTTCATAGTCTTGCATTAAATACATCATGTCAACCATCATTTTCTTTACTTCCTCCAACCTCCCCACCCATAGAAATAGAATTAATGAACATATAAATACTCAAGAGTGAGTTTGGAATCTCTCTACATCAAAATCAACTTGCATAGTGGTCAAAAGGAAGGTGGGGTGTTCCAAGTAAAAAGTATACATAAAGTTCCCTCCCACCAAATCAAAGCCCCCACATCATGACAAATCAAGTCTTCCTACCTCAGTTTGAGGAATCTTTGCATTATCAAAGCATGACATACTGATGGGTTCCTACTACCTAGATTGTTTACTCCTTAACAGAATAGTGGATCTTTTTTTTTTAAAGTAAAATAATGGATCTTTTTTACTTTAGGGGAGGCTTAGGTGGAAGCTCAGAAAATTAGAGCAGTGCGGAAAATGGTTCTTACTTATCTCATATGCTGTATTTGATAGAAAGAAAAATTAAAATTTTTGGGAGAGTGAATGGACTGTGCAGGAGCTCAAGACTACTCATTTTGGCTACTTTTATAGACTTTATTGGGCTGAACTTACATGATTTTCTTGTATCTTTTCTGCTTTCTAGATGGGTATTCTCTTATATACAACATGTGTACTTGTATAGTATATATATATATATTCTTTTACAAAGTGACAGGTAAATAGTTTAAATATAGCAACAATTTTTGAATTATGCTTGTGGTCATTTTTGTGAAGTAATTAATTCCAGTGATTCTGAAGCATGAATAGTTTCTTAAAATGTAGGCAGTCTCCTATATTAGGACATTGTATGCATTTACAAATGAAACATTGGCCAAGTATTCTTACGCAACATCACTACAAGCAACTCTAAGATATGGTATATTAATAAGCCTTGTGCAAGGACTTGGTCTTGGATTTACGTATGGGCTTGCCATGTGTTCTTGTGCCTTACAACTGTGGGTTGAAAGGTTCCTAATTACTCATGAAAAAGCTCATGGTGGTGAAATAATAACGGCCCTATTTGCTATAATTTTAAGTGGCCTGTAAGTATCTTTCTTGAACTCATATCCTGACCATCATTTCCACCTTTTTTCTTACTTGTGTTTACTCTTTCTTTCTTTCTATAATAGTGGGCAAGAACAGAAAATTGATTCCATGAGATCTGAAAATCAGAAACCCTAATCTAAAACCAAGAACAACATGAAATGAAGAAATGGCAACAAAAAAACAAAAACACTTTTACTAATCTAAAATCCTAACCGAAATCGTGAAGAGAAAGGGAGAAATCATACCTGAAATAGCAAAAAATTCAAAAAACAGCAACTGTGATGATTCCCAAAGCAGACGCAGGCTCCGTCGACAACCATCGTGAGAGAGAGATGCACGGATTCGTTTCTTCCGATGGGGTTGTTTGGGTCGAGAGAGGGATGGAGATTCGGAGAGGAGAAACCGTGTGGAGAGAGCTGCAGAAATAATCCCGTTTGGGGGGGGCGTCGGGGAGAGAGAGTGTGGGAGGAGAGAGAAATAATGATTAAAATATAACTTGGAGAGTAAATAGTAGATATGAAAAATTGTAAATACACTGTTTATAGTTAGCTAAATTTTTATAGATAGAGAATCCAATGCAGCTCATTTTATGTTAATATTATGTAAAAGTGGCTTTGCTTATGCATATGCATAGGTCAATGTGGATGGTCTTAGTGGGTATCGAGTTGAGACTGTATAGATATAGAAAATACATGAGAAATGATACATATATACCTGTGTAGTGCTTTTCTTGTGGTTAAGACTGATGAGTGGGTCAAATGAAGTCACCTCTCCTCTTTTGCATATTACGGACTTAATTTGTGCTTTTACAACCACTTGTTTATTTTGTTTTTGCTAAGTCAATTAACTTCATTTGCAAAAAGAAAAAATAGTTCAGGTAGACTATGTGACATTCTCTGGAGCACAAAAGAGGAGATAGATACAAGCGGTGGCAAGCAACTTTTTTTTCTTTTTAGAGGACATAAGTCTGTAATTTTATTGATCATCCCTTACTTCGGAAGAATACTATATAACAGCCTAACATGTCATTTGAGTTGAGAGGTTATGGTTGTAAAACTGACCCATGATTGCCCAAGAGGTCAATTTGTTCAAGTTGACTCTTTGCTTGTATAAGTCCTATACTCAAAAATTTTCATGTTCAAAGAGAAGAGTCAGAGTTCCTTCATGAGCTTTTTATTGTGATAATTAGACTCATATAATACTCTTATCAAAATTAGCCAATTAGTCATATTTTAAACTCTTTTATAGATAACTTTAAATACTTGAATTATATTTTTTTAAAGAAAACTGTCATCATTTATTCATCAGAAAAACTTACATTCATGATCAGATACATTTTAGAATGTCTCTATATCAAACATGATATTATAAATCAAAATAATACATTTGGAGCTCCACTAGTACTTTATTTCCTTTTGTGATTTATCTGACGTTCACTGTTACTTATATTTTTTACAGATAAATATTTAAGAGACAACATTCTGTTTAAACAGAAACTCAATCTCACCCTTTATAGAAAGAGATGTCTCAACTAAAGTTTATCTTAATAAGATTGAGTTAATACAAATCAAATTGATTAAATACTATTAATCTAATTAATTAATTCGGTAATATTAAGATTATGGGATTTATATAAAAAAAGTAGTTATTACAGATTGTTTTTTAAAAATAATTTGCACTCACGTCACTTTATATATCCTAAACTTTTGAAATAAATAGTTTAAGTCAGCATACGACAAAATACAAAGAAACGGGAGTCGTTTCAATGCTGTGAAAGGGCTGCTCTCGTTTGCGGAGCTATGGAACCACTGTCGTTTCAAAGAGTAGCCGACGACTGTCGTGGACTAGAGCTGAGAGCGATATACCGCCAGAACTGAGGAGCAAATTCGCTGCCGCTTTGCACGATCCTTCACAATACGGCTTTCGGTGAACTCCTTCAGGGAATTGAAATCGACGTCGCACCTAAGGTTTCTAACTTTCTCATGGAACCAAACATCAATGGCGGTGTGTTTTCCTGGAGAACGACTCGCTCTTATGGAGCTCAACCCTACTTGGGATTTTTCATTTCTGCAACAAGAAAATGGAAAAACCATCCGCTGCGAAGGAGGAGAAAAATAAGCTGCTTGGAACTTCGGAGGAAGATTCTGAAGGCTGAGTCTTTAAGGCTGCAAAGGCAGAATTGGTAATATGCCTAAATAGGGCTCGACCCATTAAAAAAGGAAAAAAAAAAAAAGAAAAAAAAAAAAGAAGATAAAATGCACACACACAGAGATTCTGCTTAATTGCAACATTACAAAGGAAAAGGAAGTTAATTACGTTCTCTTGTTGTTATAGCCCCGTTTATTCTTAGGGAATTTGATGGTATTTTGTTTGGATGTTTGTTTTCGACTTAACAAGATGTACTGCGTGTTTTTTAGTTTACTTATTAAAAAATGTGTGTTTTGCTAGTTATGGTAGGTTACGTCGGTGGAATAAAATGCATAAAAAGAATTGGTTTTTTGGTATTATAATTTGAAGAATGATATTAACATTGCTATGACGATAATTTCTCCTGGTTTTGAAGCCATTAGTAAAATTGGAGATATGATTATGTTAATTTAATGCGAGCATCCCGATAATTGTTATGCATTTGAGTGTTCAACTGATACCAACTGCTCAAATTGCTTTACTAGAAGGAGGTTCATAGCTATGTCTTAGAAGCATGGCAATAGGATAGTGTGCGTTCAAATAAAAGAAAAATATGTTGCTGATGTCCCTGACTCGAGGGCTGTCCATTCTTCAAGTGAAACTAGTATCTTCAAGTTGTCTCTGTATAAAAGAGGGACTCCTTTTATTAATGACTTTATTTTTTTTATTTTTTATTTTATTTTTTTTATTAATTTTTTGCCAAAGGCCTTTTTTGGCCTCATTGGCATAACCCCCAGCCTTCAAAATGGAGGTGTGGAGTTCGAAACCTCCCCTCCCCCCAAATGTATCAAAAAAATGACTTGAATTTTGTTGTCTGTGTTTGCCCTTTTGTCAAGTGAAACTAGTATCTTAGTGGTCTTGTTAATCATTGGACCACCCTGATGTCCCTATGCTCTGGATTGGATTAAGAATAAACCTATTCAAAAAGTTCCTCGTCTTCATACTGTGGACATCTGCCTGGATGATGAATAGTTCCCATCTTATTTATGAAGATGAAAAGGATTGCCTTCTTTTCTTGCATTCTGGCAGAGAAGCTAATCAAGCCAACCCAGGAACTTCTAAGGTTAAGTGGATGAGATTGGTCGAGTGGTCGGAGATTGAATTACAAGTGTTATGGCTTGAATGAGATTCGAGCTAAGTAAATGGTTGAGTTTCCGGGGGTGTGAAATGAATAGCCTTGGGTCTTGAGAATGAAAGTGTAAGGATTGTTATGTGTTATATTCTCTATTTTATCTTTTTTACCAAGGGAAGTGGAGGTCTCCTTTCTTATATTTCTACATCTAGGATCTGACTTGTATCATTGATACTCTTAGGAAGAACTGAACCTTTATTTGCTCTTTAATATCCCTTTAGAAGGAAAGAAAATAAATATTACAGAATAATAGGAATGATTCTCTTCATTTCATGCGTATTTAGTCATAAACACGTGGAGAGAATGTGAACACGTGGTGTTAATGCCATCTTTTTTGTCTTTAGGAATTACCCTTTTAATGCCTCGTTCTCATCGAAAGCTTAGGTTGTTTGAACTATTTCTCAAACAGAGGAAGTAAAAGAAATATATTTTCCGGTCCTTCGGAGGAAAGCATCTTTTTCCTATATGGCTGATCAGAACTCATTGGGAACAATTCCTAATGGCTGGATTTTGAAGAATGAAGTCCAGAAAGACGGATCTAAATTCTCGGTAGTTGACTGCCCATCATCATTTATGTGGCATTTCATGTGCTTTCCAAGTTCTACTGCTGGATATTTAATATCTATGAGTTTAGTATAATCACTAGCTTGTTTACCTGCATTTATACAACTTCTGATACAGATTTTACTTTTAGGCAGTAGACCAATACTATTAATATAAGTTTATATGGATCTTGTTACCTAATATGTTATGCTTGCCTCAGTTCGTTGAATTTTGGGGGTACTAAATTTGTTCTTTCTTTCCCTGAATGCCACCCCTTACCTTTTTGGGTTGCTGGAAATAAGAGGGGTTGATATTTTGATGGGATAGTTTTTACTCAGGTAGTTTCTTGGTTGAGCAATAATTGAAATGTATACTCAAGATATCCTTGTTGAACTGACCACCCTTGTAGATATTAGCAGGAGAATTGACAATTTTACAGTCCAGATGGTCTCATTTTAACTATCCCATTTTAACAATTAAGGAGAAATGGCCCCTTAATTGTATTGAAGATCATTTTAACACAAATCTTTGACGGTACTGTAATTTGAGTTTCCAGACCCTCAAGCTAAGTAGGTCATAGGATCAGTCCGGGGCCTATATTGCTTTGTCTAAGGATGCTGCCTATAGTAAACAGATTACTAGGGCTCTGCTTGAGTCATGAGCTGAGGATGTAATGCGTTGTAGGCCTTTATGATTATAATGCTTGCCCATTTGGAGAGCCTAGAAGGTAGAAAAGCTATTCTTTGTCTTCATGGAAGCTATGGTAAAGTGTATCAAAGGGCAATACAACCCTTGTGTGTAGTCTTTTAAACTTTATATGGTGCCTCCATCCTTCACCAGGACTAGCACTGTTCCTCCTACAGAGCCTTTGAGGTGTCGGTACAACACTAACAAGCATAGAGGCAAGGTATACCAAGAGAGTTCATATAAAAATTATATTCTAAAATCAGTGGAAGCATCCCTTCATGGTGCGAAGTTGTTCACTTTGATAGTCTCTTGAACTGATCATGATGGCAGAATATAATTGTTTAGAATCATTGCAACCAAGACCAAAACACAACAACAACAAAATAGGAAATGAAAAAGAATCCCTGCAACCTATCAAACCAAATTAGAAAAAAAAAAGTAATTAAATTAATTCCTAGCCATCTAAAACTCCTTGCATATGTACTTAAAAAAAAAAAAAACTCCTTGCATATGTTAACCCCTAGAGGTTGGCTCAAGTGGTAAAGGTGTTGGTCTTGGTGGTGTGCTCCCTCCAAGGTCCAAGGCTCGAATCCCACTAGGTGCAAATAATCTCTAGGGGCCCATCGGACTGAGGGATCTTTCCTTGAATTACCCGAGGTGCATTTACGGGAAACTTCTTGCCGAGGGCCTGTGCACCCCTGGAATTAGTCTGGACGCTGTTCCCGGATACTCGGTGCCATCAAGAAAAAAAATCCTTGCATATGTTATGAATGTGATAAGGGATGGAGAGAGGTCATGGTTTCAATCTCATGTAGGTAGATGTTTTATGGGTGGCGATATTAAGCACTTTTGAACCTGAATGGGTTATGCCCTAGAGGGAGGTGGAGACAATGGAGTTGTTGGGCTTGTTGGCAGAATCCTTGCGATGGTCACAGAAATTCTTTGTGCTTAATGCTGTGCATTTGGTAAGAATGCAATGCCTGAACTTTGGAAGACTGTGAGAGGAAGGTGTCACAATTAAAATCCAAAACTTCACCAATCTCTTATGCTTGGATGACTGCTCATGACAGCTCTCAATTGTCTATACTATGAGGGTATAAAGAATTTTGCTGTTTTTCTTCTTCTTGCTAGTTGGATGTATCCTTTTGTAAACTTCCTGTGTACTTGGATCACACCTCTCCGTGCTTTTAATTAAGTTTTTATTTCTAATAAAGACAAAAAGGAATGCAATTGGTTGATGAGCACATGTAGAATTGAGACTATCCCTTGGTCGCAATTACAATGTCTAAATCAAGATAGTGCTAGATGTGAACCAGCCACCACAGAACTAATCCCTTGGCATTAAGTGTGTTGATAAAGGATGAATTAAATATTACTTTTTATTTGAGAGGTAAGCATGCTGCATTTGGATATGTCAGGTACCTGAAACACTACTTGCTTGTTATTGCTGTACTTTGCCTTAAAATATTTCGGAACATTTATTACTCCATTTGGATTCTTGCAAGTTGACACATTTACAGTTTGTAAATCATAAATTTAAGGAAATGAAATATATCTCATGTACTTTTGTATTTTGTAGATTAGCATATGAGGTAGAATAACATTTCCTTTGGGTGCCATGACTGAAATTACATACATGCATGGGGTTTTGTGGACATAAAAAAATTGGGCACTTGTGCTCGGGCTTTCTAGACCGAGCAGAAGTGTCTGCAAAAATCATTTACTGAAGAAAACTGATGAAAACAAGCCCAAGGGAAACACCAAACTCTGGGCTGGAAATAAAGGTAGGTGACAGGGGCCGACTACTACGTCTACATGCGCATCTAGTGCAGTGGCTTGGAAGCAAGCTACCTTGACCATCTTCCAAAGTTATAAATATTCATCTTTCCCATATCAATTGTTTCTTTATGCTGTAGCAATATTCCTTTTTTAAATGCATTGCTTTAACTTCTAGAAGCATAGATATTAAGAAGTAAGCTGAGGTTGATCAATAAACAGCCTAACATGTAAAATCTGCTGCTCAATTTGTTTGGTTAGTTGTTTCTGGTTCAACCAAATTAAGTAAGCTGTAATACCGTGCTAGATTTAGGCTTGTGGGTACTAAGGTAGGTTCATGATTAATTCACTTCTTTTTGTATGTGAAGGGTACTTGTAAGTTGTTGTGAACTACAAATGTTTGCTCTTTGCTAGAAGTTAGTGTGTAACCTAATCTTTCCTTTCCATATTGCACCCTCATTTGTCATGGAACTCTATGCTATTAGATATCTACCCTTTTCTTGCCTTAATGGTACAAAGCATAAGGATATAAATAAGTTACACATGGAGCAATAAATATTGAGATTAGAAAATTTAGCATGGCAATTATCAACCCGAAACTGGTTTAAGAATTTAATGACTCTATGTTTTATGTTTGGTTGTTTTAGTACTACTTCTGTCAGGCAACTGGGCAACTTTTTCTCACCTATGAAGATCTTATGCGCTATGTAAAATATGCTAGGGAAGCAAGGGTTTCCATTTACTCAACGGTGAGTTGATTTTTTAAAGCTGTTGTGTTTTTTTTTTTTATTAATAATTTGTGTACTGTTATATGTATGCAGCCTAAATATTACAGTTTTAAGATCGGTACAAATATTATGAATGTATGTTAATATTTTGTATTCATTTAGGATGGCCTTTCCACTCCTGTTTGTGATGTTTGTGTTACATTATTGGCATGGATCTTTAGGCGTATTCCATGATAGATTTGAGTCTGGTTCTTTGAAATTTTACATCGTTCAATGGATAACCGTCGGAACAAGGTCAAATGCTTAGTTGAGTTTGGTGAATTAGAATGTTAATTGAATTGTCCATCGCATTTATTTCCTTTCTCTCCCACATAGAACATCCCTAGGTATTATGTATACTTCCTGTATACACAGGCTGTACTTTTTTTTTCTGATTAATAATATTTTTCTCTTATAAAAAAAAATTTATTTCCTTTCTCCAGTAGCAACTACTAGCCCTACTTTACTCTTTCATTATGGTTCAAGTATTGGAATAGATTCTGCCACATTGGACTTCGTATCTAGAGCTCAAATGGCGCATGGATGAATTAAATTTTGGTCAAGTAAATTATCTTGGTGGAATACTCAATCAAAGAGATTGGGCCAGCATATGATGAAAGAATCCTGACAAGTAGCTTTCCTTTTGCTCAGATTGATGCTTGTAACATCTTAGGTTCCGAAGAATTTTTATACAACATGATGATATGAATAAAGTGCTCGGTATGCATCGTCTTCTGATATTTGTGCTTAGCAGGACTGACTTGTTAACCGCTCTTATTACTTGTCCTTCCATTCTTTTGTGCCTTGAGCAAGATTGTGCTCTTTTTTTTTTTTTTAACCTATGTATAGCTGCTTGCAAGACACTGCTTTGATTAAGAAAAAAACAATTCTGGGCGTGTATCACTCAGTGTCCAAGGCTAAGATTGCCTCCCTCTTTTAAACATTTTCTTCTGTATGTGCGGCTTCAACTTTGCCAGGATAATTGCCTCCCTCTGGGACGTTTCTATTGGCAGTATGCAATTTGGTACTGACATTACCTGTGTAAGCCATAGGAGTTGAAACACTTCAAAAGTTTTCCCACTTATATTGAAAGTCATTCCTTGCACATTCTGTTCGGTCCTGATCACACATTGGGAAAAAGAAATAATTTATAGTGGTTAAGTTATAAAAGTAGTCATGGGTGCCAATGGCCGTATTGGCTACTTATTAGATGATATTAGGTTTATAAGTGATTATAGGGAAGCTTCAAATTGACTGGTTTTTTTGGGGTTATATCACAGGTGCGAGTAGCAGATTCTCTAGGTTGTTACACATTCTCTATGTCAACTTCCACCTTAACCCTATAAACTTTTCTATTCCCATCATTGGTTGTTGAAATCTTATTCAAATGTGTTTTCTTTTTGTAACGTGGTAAAGTTTGTAAGAGATATTTTTGGATTCCTATGTATTAATCTTTCTCGCTTTGTTGTAGTATTTTCGAATGATTAAAGATTCAATTTATGTTTTCAATTTCTAAAACTTTACCACATATTCCCATCCATAATATTTCTGAGAAGCAGTTTGTTTCTAATGGTATATCCTTCCTATTACTTGTTAATTAGATGGCGAGCTACTTATTGCGAAACTCAGTCCTTCCTTTTTTCTGTTTATACCTAGAAGCTCCTCTCGTTTATGCATTGTGGCCAGGAGTCTTGTGCCATATAATCAGACATGATATATTCCATTTATTTCTCTTTTCACAAATGCTGTAGGAAATCAATGTCAAGAAACCGAAGAAGAAAGCTGGCTTTTTAGCTAGGAGGAATCATTTACTCATCAAAAAAGCAAGGAGCAAACATTTGACCGGCCAAAGCTCAAGGATGTTGGCTGTCAAAAGGAGTAAAGTTCTGTTAGCTATGAGGAAAAGTTTATTGGGTCAGATCTCAAAGTTGTCAGCTGTTGATCAGGGTAAATTTCTGGAACTTTGACTTCAAAAACTGTTGTCTTTTAATTTCTTCCAACTGCCCATTTAAAACAGCAGTTTGCAAATCTGGCATTCATTGTAGTGCTCTCATCTCTACTGGCAACTGCCTTGGCATATGTTCATTTGGGTAATGATTTTGGCTTCTTGTTCCCTTCTCATGTGAACTTCTATATCTCGTCCAGGTGACGAAATCAATGACTTGGCAGAGAGCACTGTTCCTGAGGACAGCACTGGTTTGGGAGAGAGTGGTAAAGCCGACTGCCCTCATCAGGCTGGCCTAGACTCGAAGCAGGTACCCAATCTTCAGAGCAGTGACCCATCAAGTAACTAGTTACTGCTCTTTAAATAAGTAGGTCCCCTGACTACATTTAACAGTTCTAAGCTGTTCTAGTATGTCAAAACGGCATCCTATGCGTTTGTTATAACTTTTGACCTTTCAACTCTCTCTTTGCGTTTAAGTTGGAACTTTTTTAAAAGAAAAATTCCATCTTTTTGGGATTCACCTTTGTTAGTAGATGGTTGAACCATAATATCCTTTGATTTGGGTTGTTTTTAATCAACTTAATTAGCCTTTTATGTTTATTTCTAGTTTGCACCTAATCCCTAGGGGTTGGCACAAGTTGTAGGGCTTGATCTTGGTGGTATACTCCCTCCACGTCTAAGGTTTGAACCCCCGGATGCAAACAATTTTTATCAATGAAAAGCCGATGATCTACCAGATTGGCGTGGAGACTTTGTTACATGGTCTAGGGATTAATCGGGTCCGGTTAAAAGATATGTTGCATTTGCACGGTTGTAGAAGCCACTATGCAAAGGTGTAGTGTTCTCTTTGTGACGGATCTAAATTGAAGAAAGCTAAGAGTTAGAAAATTAAAGGAAATATTCTAGCTACAAAGGAATTACATAAAAGTAATTCTACAAACTGACGTGATTTAATATGGTTTGTCAGATTATAAGGTTACTTTTATTGAAAAGCAGATCTAATGGATTAAATAAAGTCACATTAATTTGTGAGATTGTTTTTGTGTGATTTCTTTGTGAATGTAGCAGTACTCAAGAATCTCTTGTTCCATCTCATCCTATGTTATCTTAATATTCAAACATCATAAAGTTAAATATAAACACTTTTCAAGTTTAAATTTTTAATTTTTTAAGGAAAAATATAGTTACAAACACAATTATGCACTAATCTGCGCACTAATTTGGTGTGATTGGTCAAAAAGTAGATTTTATTGAAAACAGTGTTAATTTAAATTTTAAGTATAAATGAATCAGTATTAGTACGCAAATTAGTACGCGATTTTACTTATATGTAGCAAAACTTATTTTTTTTTATCTAATCATTACAACTTTCTCAAATTTTCATACAAAATATGAAAACAATTCAACATTTTTAAATTTTAAAATAAAATTAAAATTAAAAAATTATATTCTAACAATATTTTAATATTATAATATTTTTATTCAACTTTTTCTCACCTCTTCTAATATTTCATAAATATATTAATTTATTTTTATAAGTAAGAGATAAATATTATTGAAATAAATGAGAATAAATATATTAACCCAAATCATTTTACTACTATTCATAGACTATTTTATTACTATTTATAAATTATCTTATCTTATCTCATTATCTAAACTAAGTCTAATTCAGTACTGTCTACAGAGGGAGTTCGTGGACAGCATGTCTCTAGCATTACTTTAATTTAAAAATAGAATAATTATTTCGTTTATGTTTCAGACATCTATGAGCTCAAGTATTAGATCACATATTAATGTAATTAATATTTTATACATTACATCTAACTGCTAATTAGATCTGCAGTTTATTAGTAATGAATATGAGATTATTATTTTTTCAAGTCGTTGCATGATTGTAAATCATATTAATTAATCTCAATATGGTTGGTAGAGAATCAAAGACTCCAATTGTGATTTACGAGAAATTTTTCTTCCTTTACTTGCATTAAAATAATATAATTCTAATAATTTTATATGTAATTTAGTTTATAATTTTTATTTTAATGATATTGATTTTATTTAAGTAAAATGTTAGAAAAACAAAACCAAAAATAGAGAGTAAGAAATCAATGATAATTGTACAAATTGAATGAGATTTAAATGGGAAAAATTTTTGCTTATCATTTTTTATATTATATACTAATATATAATTTATCATTTTTATTTTTTATTTAAACAAATATATTTTAATATATATATTTATTTAAATAAATAATAATATCACATACAGTTGTGTAATTATTTTGAAAAAAAGAGATTTATTATTAAAAAACTAAAATTTTTTCATATAAATTTTATATTTATTTATTTTTTAAATAATTATAAATCACTTGCATATTTACAATTATAATTTTTATTTTTATTGAATAAAATAATAAAAATAATATAATTTATTAATTCGCGGTGTGGGAAATATGGGAAAAAAAGTTCATGGTACCTACAACAGACGAGAGCTTCCGAAAACACAAAAAAAAGGAAAAAAGGAAAAAGAAAACACAGAGAATCAAAGACAAAATCCTCCGTGACAAATTACGATGTCCGATTCAGACTCCGGCACGATGATAATATCCAAGGAAGTATCTCCGCAATCTGTCTCTAGCATCAAGAGACTGCTTGAGGTACCAGAAATCTCTGATCTCATCCGAGAAGTTTGCAACACAAACTCAAAGGACTTGTACTTTGACCTCGTTCGCGCCAACCTCAAGCCCCAACGAGTCGTACGTGGCCGAGTCACCTGTCTCCTCTCGGTCACACTCGCTATTAGTGTAATAAATTCCATATCTCTTACCTTCCCTTTTGTGTATTCGTTGTGCTACATATCGGATATTTGTTTGGTTATTGAGGGAATGATGGAAATTACTTTACTAGTGGAAGTTTAAATTGAACTAGTTTTTTGAGCTTTTGCTTTTCCGATGTCTGGGTTTGAATAAAATGGTGTCTTTATGCTTCGTTTGGATTCTGAGAAATGAACCAGCATAAAACAGGTTTGCGTTTATCGTATTGGTCCATGAATTGGGTGGTAATGCCCTATCAAACGTTTGATCTCTGATGTAAGATCTTTTAAGGAAAATTATGCTAGTATAGGTGCGTAAGATGTTGACTAATATCATATCTGGGAATCTGAGCAAACATATGTTTGTTTTGTGGGTTACTCAAAATATGATAATCAAATTGGTAGTAAAAAAAGGTTGTGTTTTTGCACATACTGTTAGAGATGCGGAAAAATGGAACGTTCTTTAATATTATTATTCATGGTTTTGCAGAATTTCTACGGTTCAATGCATGGAGCGGCTGTAGCGGCTGTTGCTGAGATGGTGTCAATTGCTTGTGCTAGAACCATGGTGGCTGAGGACAAGGAACTCTTTCTTGGGGAACAGAGTATATCATATCTCTCCGCTGCTCGAACTAATGTAAGTGTTTTTTTTCCATTCCACTTTTTGTTTTGATTCATTTAGGTGATTCACACATGTCATTTGATGATAACCCACATACATAAGTGCTAAATTCTGCATCAGATACATTTGTATTACAAAATAAATCTCTATATAAATCCATGGAATGGTGAGTCATTCAAATAAAGATGATAACCCCTAGGATTTTTCTATTTACTGTGAAGGCAAGCATTTAAGATGCTCTTCATATTTGGATTGCAATTCAAGTGTCAAACTATGCTGGCTTTGCCTTCTGTGGGCAACATTTTTTGGATGGAAAGGCGGCTTTAAAATTTTTATCATTTCTTTGAGTGCTGGGCTCTTCCCTTGAGCTGCCATATTTGAAGTTGCCTTGGAAGAGAGTGAGAATCACAATGGCAATGGAAATTTAAGCTGATCATGCAGATAAAGGCTTGAGTTTTTTGGAAAAATATAACAACCTCATTCTTCTTGCAAGTTTGAGTAAGAGTGACTTTGATACTGAAATTGCTTGTTTAATGTATCTCATCCATCAATTTGATGACACAAAGAGCCCACAAATGGCCAAAAGGATGATTATAGTTTGTAGCCTGTATCACAGCAAATATTCTGTTGGTCACAAGTATTGAATATAAACTTTTATACCAGAAACAATGGTATCTCCAATTATAGCCCCTCTTTGGCTAATGATGTGCACTCTCATGGTTCAAGTACAGATAGATATGTGCTCTCAACTCACTAGCATTAAGCCATTGACTGGCTCACAGAAGGAGAAAACTCCAGGCTGAAACCAATTAATACCAACTTGTTACCATGATGTCTTGCTCTTAAATGGATTCTGTTAGCAAACACATACACATGCTTGATTATTATGATTTAGTCTACTGTTTTCACAATATCATGAATATTTATGTTTCATTTAAAATTTCCTTTGAGGTGGACCTTATTTCAACATACAGGCAGAGGTGATAGTTGATGGTTCTGTAGTCAGGAGTGGAAGAAATTTGACTGTAGTTGCAGTGGAGTTCAAGCTTAAGGAAACTGAGCAGTTGGTTTATACTGCTCGTGGCACCTTTTACAACATGCCTCTTTCAAAGCTATGAAGCTTTTGTAGCTCAGCAAGGTTGAGTTTGGCTCATTTAGAAAATCAACACTTTCTAGTTTGTAAAACCCCTTAAAATTTACATTGTTGGGCATATCATGCATGCTCTATTCTCTCTTTGCTTTTCAACAACTCAAGACATCTTTCCAAATCACTTCTAAATTTTAGTTTTTTAAGAGGTTTAAGTCCCTTACTCGCGTCTCTCTTCCTTCCATCTCTATTTATACTTGTTTCCTACATTGCGGCAATGCGACTTACATCACTCAAGCCAGACACTTTGTGTGTAACATTGAAGCCTTGGTTTTATTGGTACAAGCCTTACCATAACATTTCTTGTTGAAAAATAATGATTAATTTTTTTTTTTTAAAAACGAAATATTTCCCTATATTAAAAACATTCCTGGTTAACTGAAAGAAAAGATAAATTATGAAATATTTCCCTATATTAAAAACATTCCTGATTAACATTTCTTGTGTATTTATATTTATGTAGATATATTTGGATCATTGAAAATTATTGAAAACTCAGATGGAAACATATAGACAAGTTAAGATTATTGCGTTAAATTTCGAGATTTATTTTGTATGTACTTTAAATTACATCAATTTGAATGTTTAGTCATAAATGAATTTCTAGAAAATATATTCTTAATAAGTTATAGAAAATTATATCCCCTGAAAAGAAAAATCCTGGCTTGCTCCCTTCCTTGCATGTGATACAAATTACAATGCCAACACCCAAGGCCAAGAGGACATAATTCGGATTCCTATGCCTCTGCCCCCGCCCTCCAACCTTGAGTTCTTTTGCATTATTTTTCTCACTTACCAATCCATTATCTTCCTCTCATGTGAACCTCACCTCAAGGTTCACACGCCAATGCATCCATTGTCATTGTTGTGTGAGCCACCCACGCCCTGTTCATGTGGATCTCACACATCTTCATCCTTTATCAGGAGAATAAGAGTTAAAAGTCCATAAACTACTTTGATTCACACGGAAGTCAAAGTCCATCCTCAGCTACAACGAAGAACTCACGACAGTGCATCCATTAGAGCATCCACATCTGATTGAGCATACCATCTCATTCCTCATATTGGGTAGCTATATTCACCCATAAATATTTTTTATAAGTATTTTAATATTTGGTATAATTAAAATTTGAAAATTAAATATCACCATTGAGATGATTAAAAAAAAAGATTTTTTGACCATTTGTGAAAGTAATGGTTTTTTTTTTTTTAATATTAATGTTACCAAAACTCTGATTTTGAAAATATTATTGTTTAGAGAGATAAGTAGTTTTTTTAAAAAAAAAAAATCATTACAGATGAAAAACTGAAAACAAGGGTACACCAAATAATTAAATAATTACAAAAATATGAAAAATAAATAAATTAAAAAAAATTCTTCTGCTCTTTCCCCACACACACACAATAAAAAGGTTAAAAATCTAAAAAGAAATGAGTAGAAAAAATAACAAAAAAAATAATACAGAAATATTATTTTAGTAGAATAAAGAAAGAATAGAGAGTGAGATATATGAAATTTTAGAAAAATGAATAAAATTCAGTGAAAATTTTTGAAAAATATGATTTTTTGCTAAAATTTAGGAAAAAAATTAGTTCATTCAGATTCACGCTCTCAACTACTGCAAAAACCCATACTGGATTGTTTGAAAAATAATATATACAAGAAAACAGCTAAAATTAGATAATAAATGATGGAATAAAAAGGATTACTCAAATGCTGAAAATAAATATATGAATGGTTGATACCGCAAAGAAAATGAGAGTTCAAATTAGTGATCATTAGAGATGGAATCTCGCACATTAAATTATCATTATTTCAGCCATAATCGGTAGGAAAAATTGTGTATGGTCTTGACAAGGGCCACTTCTCCGCAGCCAAAACTCTTTTCTTCGCACGTTTGTATGAGAAAGTATTCTTGAACTCTCAGAATCTGACCTCAAGGTTAACCTCTTCTGGCTACAGCTATTATTCTGAGGACTTACGCTGAATTGTAAGACAAGAAACCCTATGAAAGAGAATGCAATCAAAGAAAACACCAGTTTAGTGTAATGAAGAACCAAGGAAAAATCATTTGTAAAATATTTCTCAGGAGAAAGTTGCATTACACCATTAATTAGGCTTCTGAACCAGTACAAGGTATAAGACAGGTAGTAGTGAATCAAGTTGAAGAGAGAGTTCCAAAATTCCATGGGGAAATTATGACCCAAGTCAGGGTGGTATCATGTGTGTGGGACAGTGGGGTCTGATTCACAACTGGACTAGGCTAAAGCCTATACAATCAATTTTGAAATATGATAAGGAAAAAATAATAGGAAAGAAATGGGAGTTTGTACGCTCAATAACGAAAAACTACCGATCAACTTTTAGGCTCTATGAAAATATGGAATCAACAAAGGCCTCAGCATCAAACGGTTGAAGGTCTTCAACACCTTCTCCAACACCAACGAACTTTACAGGGATGCCAAGTTCATCTACCACACTCACCTGCAAACAAGAAATTACAGTTTCACTGATAACCAAGATCACCCAAAATACTAAAATAAATACAGAGTAGGAAATTATACAAAAATACAGTTCAGATGAGTATAAAGCATACCACACAGCTACCTCTGGCAGAACCATCAAGTTTTGTCAAAACCAAACCAGTAATTCCAACGACCTGTCCCAAAAGTTCCAACTCAAAAATTTACACATCGTAATACTATATATGGCAGATTTGTCTGGTGCAGCAAGCATTCTGCACCAGACTTCCTTGCCAATTCCTTCAATTCAACCTGCATCCTCTTGTTATCTATTTGCCCTACATTTACCTCGGTTTCGCATTGTGCCTCCCCCTCGCCTTGCTCACTATGAGCAAGCATATTATCAGCATTCTTTTGTCATAGGCCATCGTTCTCTTTTTGCAAGATCTCCATGGATTCCAACGCCTTCCTCAACTTCTCCTCCATTGCTGCTAATTGTGTCTCCATAGATGGTGTCAATGTATCCACTGCTTGACTTGCTATAGAATGTGTTACAATTGGCATATGGCAACCACGCTAAATAATACAGATCCCACATATGGCACCAAATGTTAAGGACATGTCCCACTCTGATGCTGTAATCATTCACCTGTGTAACACTGAAAAAGGTCTGGCAGGGTTCGCCTTATAACACTCCGATATTTAAGTAAGTAAAATATCTTTTCATGAATTCAGAAAGGAAAAAAAGAGAGTCCCCTTTCTATTAAGGATTACTTGATATATATATATACATATTTGCAATACTTATCTTACCCAGAATTTATCGATGCAGATCATTATTCGGTATTTTGAATAATCATATAACTACATGAGATCCTTATCCTTTAGGAGGAGATATCGTGGTGCATATGTAAACTTGATCCACTCTTAACTCTCTTCATTTTCTCACATCGGTCTTGGATCTATTCTTTGAGCTTTTATCCCTTTTAGGCTTTTATAATAGAATGAACCTTTTAGTTCAAGTGAGCCTTCTAATTATTTTTATTTTAAAATTTAAAAGGATTGAATTAAGATTTTAAAAAATTAAACTATTTATTATATTTTATATATAAATTTAAAAAAAATTATAATAATAAGAAGAGACGAGGTAAATCACTTCTTCCTCCCAAACATACCTTTAAGGGAAAATAAAGCGCGTGGCACCCTTCCAAACCTACCTTCGAGGGAAACAAAGTGCGTGGCACCCAACAGACGAGAGCTTCTGTAAAATAATAATAATAAAAAAAGGAAAACACTACTTTGCCGCCTGGGGTTGACCGCTCGGGTTGACCGCTGGGCAAAAAAATTTTTTTTTTTTTTTTTTTACTTAGTGATTAAGAAAGTGATTTTAAATGTATTGGTGTATTTTTTTTTTACTTAATGATTAAGAAAGTGATTAAAAAAATGTGAAATGAAAAATGAAAAAAAAAAAAAAAAGTTAACACTGGGCGGTAAGCCCAGCGGTAAGGGTGAGGCGGCAGAGTAGCCTCACCCATAAAAAAAGCACACAGAGAATCAAAGACAAAATGTCAAAATCGTCCATGACCAATTATGGTGTCCGGGATTCAAACTCCGGCACGATGATAATCTCCAAGGAAGTATCTCCTCAAGATGTCACTAGGATCAAGCATTTGCTTCAAGTACCAGACATCTCTGATCTCCTCCGAGAAGTTTGCAACACAAACTCGAAGGACTTGTACTTTGAACTGATTCGCAGCAACCTCAAGCCCCAACGAGTCGTACGTGGCCGAGTCACCTGTCTCCTCTCGATCTCACTCGCTATTAGTGTAATAAATTCCATCTATTACCTCCCCTTTTGTGTATTCCTTGTACTACATATCGGATATTTGTTTGGTTACTGAGGGAATGATGGAAATTACTTTTTTTTCTTTTTTATAAGTATGATGAAAATTACTTTACCAGTGAAAGTTTAAATTGAACTAGTTTTTTGAGCTTTTGCTTTCCCGATGTCTGGGTTGAGTAAAATGGTGTCTGTATGCTTCGTTTGGCTTCTGAGAAATGAACCAACATAAAACAGATTTGGGTTTATCGTATTGGTCCATGAATTGGGAGGTAATGCCCTATCAAACGTTTGATCTCTGATGTAAGATCTTTTAAGGAAAATTAGGTGCTCTTTGGTTAGTGAGTTGAGATGAAATGAGATGAGATAAAAGTTGAAAGTTAAATAAAATATTGTTAGAATATTATTTTTTAATATTAGAACAATATTGAAAGTTGAGATGACATGAAAAGTTGTAATAATGAGATAAAATGAGATGAGATAAAATAAAATATTTTTAATATCCAAACGGGCCTTACACTCTTCTAGGTGGGTATGATGTTGACTAATATCATATCTGGGAATCCGAGTAAACATATTTTGTTTTGTGGGTTACTCAAAATATGAGAATCAAATTGGTAGTAAAAAAATGTTGTGATTTTGCACATACTGTTAGAGATGCAGAAAAATGGAACGTTCTTTAAGATTATTATTCACGGTTTTGCAGAATCCCTACGGTTCAATGCATGGAGCGGCTGTCGCGGCTGTTGCTGAGATGGTGTCAATTTCTTCTGCTCTTTCCAAAACAAAATGGGTAGTTAAAAATGTACAAGAAATGAGGAGAAAAAATAACGAAAAAGAATATAGAAATATCATTTTAGCATAATAAAAAAAATAGAAAATGAAATGTATGAAGTTTCAGAAAGATGAGTAAAATTTAATGAAAAATTTTGAAAAGAATGATTTTTAGCTAAAATTTAAGAAAAAAATTCGCTCATTCGGATGTGAATGCTCAACTGCTGAAAAAACCCATTCTGGATTGTTTAAAAAATAATATATATACGAAAACAGCTAATTAGATAATAAATGATGGAATAATTTAATTAAAAAGGATTACTCAAATGCTGAAAATAAATATATGAATGGTTGATACCGCAAAGAAAAGGAGAGTTCAAATTAGTGATCATTAGAGATGGATTCTCGCACATTAAATTTTCATCATTTCAGCCATAATCAGCAGGAAAGAATTGTGTACGGTCTTGACAAGGACCACTTCTTCGCACGTTTGTATGAGAAAGTGTTCTTGAACTCTCAGACACTGACCTCAAGGTTGACCTCTTCTGGCTACAGCTATTATGCTGAGGACTTGTGCTGAATTGTAAGACAAGAAACCCTATGCAAGAGAATGCAGTCAAAGAAAACACCAGTTTAGTGTAATGAAGAACAACCAACGAAAAATCATTTGTAAAATATTTCTTAGGAGAAAGTTGCATTACACCATTAATTAGGCTTCTGAACCAGTACAAGGTATAAGACAGGTAGTAGTGAATCAAGTTGAAGAGAGAATTCCAAAATTCCATGGGGAAGTTATGACCCAAGTCAGGGTGGTATCATGTGTGTGAGACAGTGGGGTCTGATTCACAACTGGACTAGGTTACAAGCCTATACAATCAATTTTGAAATATGATAAGGAAAAAATAATAGGAAAGAAATGGGAGTTGTACACTCAATAACGAAAAACTATCGATCAACTTTTAGGCTCTATGAAAATATGGCATCAACAAAGGCCTCGGCATCAAACGGTTGAAGGTCTTCAACACCTTCCCCGACACCAACGAACTTTACAGGGATGCCAAGTTCATCTACCACACTCACCTGCAAACAAGAAATTGCAGTAATTCCAACGACCTGTCCCAAAAGTTCCAACTCAAAAACCTTGTTCTTTCCCTCTTTTGACAGCTTGTGAAAGAACTATTAAGAAGCACTTTAATATCATGAATTAGTATGTTTATAACATCACATTGAAAAATTTTACAGATAAGAACATTCGAAACAAGACGCAGAGAAGAATTCATCAAAACCATTTTACTGAAATTGTCTAGCAGATGATGCTTTGGCCTTGTCTCCTTCAGCCACAACTATCTCACATCCAATTCCTCTCAGCCCATATCTCCAGCTGATCACTAGCAGCTGCTCTAAAAGTATCCCCTGCTGCCATCAGTATCTAGCACACGTTGAAAAATAGAATAAAGAACCTTGTGAATAAGTCATGCTCCACTCACCAGCTTTCTGAATGTGAGGGAGAAGCAAAATAATTCAGAAATTAAGCTTTGAGAACATTACTTTTGTCTGGTAGAAGAACAACAGTATCAGTGAAAAATTTTGTACCCACAACTGCCCATCCCAAGGGATTGCTCAAATATCAGACACCTTTAGAATTTCAGAAACATTGTGCTCTATCCATGAACACGTTAAACACCTTTCAACGAATATCATTCCCTCCATAAAAAATTTTGAACACTCTCGTAACTGACAAGTGACAAGACTGGTTTCCTGTTAGGGATTCGTGCTAGACAACAGCATCTACAGCAAGTTCTTTCAATGAAATAAGTACATGTGATGCTGTTGTCAAAGCTACACGAATCGTCCAATCGATACAGGTCATTTAAACCAAATTTGAACTTGTAGGAGATCGCTAAAAGAAGTCTGAGGGATGACACTCTAATTTTGAACATACTGCATAATACTTTGGATTCAATTTTCAGATTTGAAAGGAACAACAGCAGATTTCAAGTTTTCGAAAAGGAACCCAAATCTTAAAACCGCAGTTATATTTTTGTGCGTGTAATATCCTCTGAAGAATTAACATCATAAGATTTGGAAAAAGGGAAACATTCTTTATCCTTTTGTCAATCAATTATCTCAAAGTAATCAAATTGCCATGCCAAAAGAACTCAGATATCTTACTAAGTCCAGATCAGGTCTAAAAAAGTATGTCAAATTCAACTGATTCTGCTCTAGTCTCTCTCTAAGGCATTTTAACTCATTTTTTACCATTGCAGGAAAAACATTACTCAAGTAATAATCTCACCTTGGCCCCTTCCATTTTCAGTCTATAGGCCAGTTTTCCTGCAAGAAGCAGTTGATCAAAAGGTCATTTTCTTGTTTCTGATAGTTTACTTCTAAAAAAAAGTTTGAGATAATTTATAACTTCAAGGGGGGGGAAAAGAATTCATTAGTTTCTAAACAAAGTTACTAGGAGAATTATATTTTTATTTTTTTGAACTTAACTCCACTCTGTTTACTTGATTAACTTTCTCCAAGCTTGTAATTGGTATAAGAGCACTTGATCATAATAGATACCAACACAACAAGTTCAGCAGAGAGTAAGCATGCCCGAACAATTTTTCAAGGGAAAAAAAAAAGGATTCTGCAAGGCTGCATAAATTTCACTGAATATATAGATGTAAAGCTCGGGACCAAAACTTTTCATGTCTGTTAAGTGAGCTAATGTCTTTCATTATAACCCTTCTCAAGAAATAATTTTTATCAAGCAAGACTGAGTTTAATTATGTAATCTTCTGAATCAAACCTAAGCGGAAAACTTGTGAAAATGAATTTAATGACTATGTTTTATGTTTGGTTGTTTTAGTACTACTTCTGTCAGGCAACTGGGCAACTTTTTCTCACCTATGAAGATTTGAGCATTAGCATTGGCTTCATCAAAAGCCAATACATATTCAAATTTTGATGAATTTACTTAAAATGAACCTACATTGGATTCATCAAAAAGGTATTTGGAAAACTTTGAGCTATAGTAATTGTTGTTCTTCCTTCAAATTTGAAGGTCTACTATTCCACATTCAAACTAATATTTTATTCTAATTTTAATAAGTAATGGTTTTATTTTATTTTCTTCTAAATTAGTTGGGAATCAATTATTTAAGTACTAAATTAAACTTTTAATGTCCATATGGTTAGTATAATTACAAAATATGAAGAAAAAAAATTAAAAATATTATTATTAAAAGAATAATATTACATTATTATTTTGATGAATCTAATGACTAATCTAATATGGAATTATAGATATGAAGGTTTTGAATTTATGAAAAATGTATACTTTTCATCAAATTTTGAAGATGAATTTGATGAGTCCAATGCTAGTGCTATGTAAAATATGCTAGGGAAGCAAGGGTTTCCATTTACTCAATGGTGAGTTTGATTTTCTAAAGCTGTTGTGTTTTTTTTTTAATAATTTGTGTACTGTTATATGTATGCAGCCTAAATATTACAGTTCTAAGATTGGTACAAATATTACGAATGTATCAAAATATTTTGTATTTTGAACAACCTTGCTGTCGTGCGAATGATGGGAGTCTCCCTGTGGGCTTTCCTTTTGCTTTCAAGCCTCAAATGTATATATATATATATATATATATTATGGGCCTAGGCGTGTGGAGGACAAGTTGCTACAAACACAGGCCTAGCCCATCCATGGCCCTTAGGTGCCTACCGGCCCTTCATACCATTTTCCCTCGCTGTTTGATACCTTTTAAAAAACTAAATAAATTGAGGAGCCCCCATCAGTTTCCGCTGCTATGGTAGAAAAGGAAAAAAGTTTTTGTGTGACGGTTACTCTTCTTCTCCAGTGTCAAACTACGATTCCTTCTTCCGTTGGCATTTTGCATTCTTTCTTTCTTTAAACACCTATTTCCCGTCTTCTTTCTGTCTTTCTCTATTACCTTCCTGTTCTTCGATTCTCCATCTTGCCTTCGTTCTTTGTCTATTTTGTCTTTCCTTGCTGTTTCACTCATCTCCTCTCTACCGATTTCAATGGCCGACTTTGGTGAAGGTAAAGGTTCTGAAAACCCATTTGAAGTCCCTGAGGGCACGATCTTTATTGGATATCGATGGTGCTCGAGCATCTGAAAAAATATATTTTGCCAAGATTCGAGAAGAATATCGTATTCCCGAAACTGTTATTTTAGAGGTTCCCTCGTCTAGATGCTGTGATGACGAGGGTTTCACCGTTAAGGTAGCTATCACCGTCTCCCTCCTATTGCATGGGTTGAGGCTCCATTTTTGCCGTCCTCTTCGCGACATTTTGGACCTTTCTAAACTAGCTCTAGTTCAACTACACCCTTTTGCATTGAGGGCGTATCTTTGTGCTTGCATTGTCTTTCACATAGTTCTGGAGCCTCTTGGCGACCCCTATCCTGACCTAATTACCCAGGAGTTTTTAGCATTCTATAATGTGAGGGAGGCCACTAAAAGAAATGTCGTTAGCTTTCGCAAGAATGATAATGGGCAGACGTTGGCCTTGTTCAAGACTCGTTACTCCAACGCTAGGGCATGGACCTCCAAATTCTTCTTCATTACTGGTCAAGGCTGGGAGTACCCTACCTTAGAATAGATCTTCAAGGATTTTTCAGTCAAGGCAATCTGGCGCCCCATCCCTGACAAAAAGAAATTGTGGCTAGAATGGCGCCTTTGTCACGTCACGAACTGGCCCTAATTGAGACAATCCGTTCTTGGGTTGAAGCTAATCATGAGGAGCTTCACACTAACCTATTCCTGACTTCCGCCTACATTGATCAGTTCTTGATGTCTCCCAACTGATCTCATGCTCAAGGGCGTGACTTCATGATTTCGACCATTATTCCCCCTCCCATGCTGAAGCCCTCCTAGAAGAGTTCGAGGCGTGACCACTCCGCTCAAGAGAGGAAAGAAAAGAAGTCATGATCAGAGAAGGGTGAGGCAGCCGAGAAAAGGCAAAAGCGGAGGAAGAAAAAAAACGACGGTGGTCAACGAAAAAGGACTCGTTCCGAAGACTCTTCTCCTATTTTGCCTCCTCAAAAGAAAACTTCGGCGTCCTCAAAGGGTGTCTAGGTCCAGACACCTCCGGAGGATGTTCAAGCTTAGATGCCCACGTAGTTAGCCACCCTTGAGCCCCTAGTGCAACGGTGAGAGGAGACCGCCATAACCTCAGGGGCCGAACACATCCAGACTTCTAACCCGCCAACTAGTACTGCTCTTCCTTCACCTCGCTTATCTCTGTCGTCGCGTCATTCCTCCAGCCTTAAGGACGTTGAGGGTTTAGCCAGCCTGGCCCTTTTTGACTTGGCTGCCTCCCTTCAAGTTGTGCCTGTTCCGCAGGTGCTTCCTGCGAGCTCTGACTCTGTGTTTGAGTTTCCCGTCCTGAAGAGGCGAGTGAGGCAGGTCGAGCTAGTCGCTAAGTGGTGGCTACCCTTAATCTTGATTCTATCACAAGCGTGGGGGCTTGCTCACTCCCGCCTTCTGGTGGCGCTCACAACGAGGCGGCCACTGCCTTGCCCATAAATGGTCACGAGGAGGTGGCGAACACCTTGCCCACAAGTGGGGCGAATGGAGCCTCTCTCCTCCACAAGGGTGACCAGATTGACACAACAAGGGGCGCCTCCACTCACCAGGTTGACGTAGGTGGTGAGATTGAGTCACAGTGAACAGCCCCAGAGACCCTACCAGTCACCATCTCTGGAGGAAACACTCTCTGGCCGATCGGCAGTGATGAAGGACTCTCTCTCCCTCCCCTTCACACCTCCTCCTTTGGGGGGGGATAGTGACTCCTTTTTCAAGGAAGAGTAGGGAAATTTCTTGCAGGAAGATTCCCGCCCTCTTGAGGCTGACCTAGCTTACACGCTGCTCCCTCTTCCCCCTGTACGCTTGGGGGGCTCATCAAAGAGGGTGACGGCTTCATCTTTGAAGCATGTGGAGGCATTCCCCCTAGGGGCAGTTTCTAGCCCTGGAAAGATTGTTGGAGGTGACGCCATTGGTGGTGGCTTCTCAACGGCTGCTGACTCCCAGGTTGAGGACATTGCTCAGATGGCCACTCGCTTAAGATGCTAGTTTTCTGAGGTACCATGTAATCTATCCCTTTTTTTTTTCCTTCCCTACTTACACACTTTCTCATCTTGGTTGTTTGCTTTCCTTCTTGTAGGGCATTAATGATCTAGCTACATGAATTGTGGCTAACAATGCCTAACTTGAGAATAAGGTTAAGGAGCGGCGTAAGCTATGCTACATTACTAAGCATGCCTCTGAGAAGTGGCAGGTTGATAGGGCTAACCTGGTAGCCTTAGCCAAGGAGAAAAAGGAGTTGGAGATCTGGCTAGAGCAATCTGAAGGTTATTCCCACTCATTGCGAGGTGACCTCAAAATACACGAGGTTGAACTCCTTAAGCTGCGCGAAGCTGTCTGCCTAGCAAACGAGGGCAAAGCTAGGGATGACCTCACCCTGACCGTTCTTCAATCTAAGAGGGACTCAGCCAAGCTTCAACTTTCAGAGACTGAGAAAAACTTTGAGGCTAAGTGGGCGCGCCTAAACTCTGAGCTTAACACCCATGATGAGGAGCTAACTTCTCTTCGTGGAGACTTGGCCTGCTCTCAAGACAGCCGCAAGTCCCTTGAAGAGGATCTTAAGAAGGCGAACTTAGCTCTTGGGGTCAGTCACCAAACACTGTCTGAGAAGATAAATAAGCTAACTGCTGCTTAGGAGGAGATTGCACGACTTCACGCCCAGTTGGCTCATGTTCCTGCTACAAGGACCACGCCTTTACTTTCGGGCATGGCTGTGGCATCCTAAGGCTAAGGAACCGTCTCTTGGTTAACCCTGCCACCAACTTTAAGGTTCTTCTCCGGGGTTTATTTTCCCCTGAGGAAAGTGCCTGCTGCCAAGTTGATGATTTTGGGTGAAAAGATATGCTTGAGGCTTTTGTAAATGTGCCCCCGTTGTTCCCGCCTGATGATGCCCCTTAGCTTTCCAGCCTTTTTTCCTCCTTTTTCTTGTTTGTGGAAATTTTTGTATTTTTACACATTTTACATTTGTGGTAATAAATCTTGTTTTACTCTAATGTCAGTTAACTTTGCTATTGCATACTTTTATTTTTGGTCTTCCATTTGTGTTTGGATCGTTTCACTATTTTTGCCCTTGGTTTGTTAAGTTGTCAGAGCTCTTGGAGTTAGGGGTGAGTATCGGCCGGTCCGGACCGGCAAAACCGACCGGACCGGCACTGTTTGGACCGAACCGAACCGGACCGAATTGGGACCGGTCCGGTCCGGTCCAATTTTTAAGGGACCGAGAGGATTCGGTCCGGTCCCGGTCCGGGAGTTTTTCACCCCGGACCGAACCGAACCGGACCGAATAGAAATTAAAAAAAAATATATTTATATATATTATTTATATAATAGTTGTATATAATTAATTATATAATTATATATGGTATAAAAAAATATTAATAGTCTAATATAGACTATAGTTATAATATGTATTAAATCACTATAACTACATAGAGTATTAGTAATAAGAGTATTACTATTATTTAATATAGTATTACATATAGTATTACTATCATTACATATAGTTATTAGTTATAGTATTAGTACTAGTATAGTTATTAATACTAATAGACTAATAGTATTAGTTATTAGTATTACATATAGTTACATATATAGTTATCACTATAACTATTATTACATATAGTTATTAGTTATAGTATAGTTATTATTACATATAGTTATTAGTTATAGTATTATTACTAATAGACTAATAGTATTAGCATATTACTAATATATATATATAATAGTATACTATATATATATATATATATATATTAAATATATTACAATATAATTACATAAGTATTAAAAAAATGTCATTAGATAAAAAAAAAAAAAAAAAAAAAAGTCAACCTTGGACCGAATGGACCGACCGGACCGGATCGGACCGAATAGGACCGGACCGAACCGGTCCTGAGGGAGTTCGGTCCGGTCCAGGGTGAGAAAACCCTGGACCGAATAGGTTCGGTCCGGTCCACAAAACCTCCCCGGACCGAACCGAACCGAACCGAACTCCCCCCTACTTGGAGTGGTCTAATGACCTGCATGCTTTCTTCTTCTTCTTCTTTTTTATTTACAGCACCACAAGTTGCTTGAGCTTGTCTTTGGTGTTCAGGAGTGACGTGGTCTGAAGACCTACATGCTATTTTTTCAAGGCACCACAAGCTGTTTGAGCTTGTATTTGGTGTTTAGGAGTGGCGTGTTCTAAGAACCTATGTGCCCTACGTGCCCTTTTTCAAGGCACCACAAGCTACTTGGGCTTGTCTTTGGTGTTTAGGGATGGCGTGGTCTGAGAACTTACACGCCCTTTTTCAAGACACCACAAGCTGCTTGGGCTTGTCTTTGGTATTTAGAGGTGGCATGGTCTGAGGACCTACGTGCCCTTTTACAAGGCACCACAAGTTGCATGAGTTTGTCTTTAGTGTTTAGGGATGGCGTGGTCTAAGGACCTATGGTGCCCTTTTTCAAGGCACCACAAGCTGCTTGGGCTTGTCTTTGGTGTTTAAGGGTGGCGTGGTCTAAGGATCTACACTCCCTTTTTCAAGGCACCAAAAGTTGCTTGGGCTTGTCTTTGGTGTTTAGAGGTGGCATGATCTGAGGACCTATGCGCCCATTTTCAACAAATTATTAATAGAGCGCAACATGCCCGATTTTAAATAATGACTAAACGAGAGCAACTACCCCCACAGCATACATATATATATATATAGATGAAATAATGCAAATACTGAGGATATGAAATTAGCAAAAATGAAAACGTTGTAAATAGCTATTGATAAAACTTCTTTAACAGCTCCGCGTTCCATGGGTGTGGTAGTTCCTTGCCTTGACCATCTTTCAAACGGTACAACCAATACCTATTATTAGCCACCACTAGATAAGGCCCTTCCCATCGGGGTCCCATTTTTCTTTCGTCTTGGATAGTCACTCCGCTCTTCTTTAGGACCGGGTCTCCTACTTTGAATGTTCTGGGCCTCACCCTCTTGTTAAAGTACTGCTCGATTTTTTCTTTTTCCTGCAACATTCTGGCCTCTGCAATTTCTCTTTCTTCTTCTAGCAAGTCGAGGTATTCCTCTATCTTTTTATCGTTTTGGACAGGCGAGAAGTGGCTTGTTTTGTAGTTTGGCAGCCCCACCTCGACTGGCGAGGCAGCCTTACATCCATACTCCAATGTGAATGGGGACTCCCACATAGGAGTTTTTGTTGTTGTCCTGTATGCCCAAAGTACCACTGGCAATTCGTCTGCCCTATCGCCCTTTTTCTCCGCGACTCTCTTTTTAAGGATTGAGAATAACGCCTTGTTGGTTGCTTTGGCCTGACCATTCACTTGGGGGTGGCCTAGTGAGGAATACTTTGTCTTAATTTTCAACTTAGCACACCATTTCTTGTAGAGGTTTGAGACAAACCGGCGTCTATTCTGTCACTATGCTTTGTGGGATTCCAAATCTGCAAACAATATTTTTCTACAAGAACTTTGTCACATCCTTATTTGTCACGGTTGCTAATGGTTCAGCCTCTACCTACTTTGTAAAATAATCCCCAGTGACTACCATGAATTTCACTCTACCCTTCCCTTGAGGAAAAGGTCCTACTAGATCTATGCTCCACTAGGCAAAAGGCCACAGCACCATTATAGATGTTAACTCCACTGGAGGGGCATGTGGTACTAGCGCATACATTTGGCACTTGACACATTTACTGGTAAATGCTCGTGCATCCTTTAAAGCATTGAGCCAGTAGTATCCTACCCTGACTGCTTTTCTGGCCAAGGCTCTCCCGCCAGAATGGTTTCCACATATCCCTTTATATATTTCTGTTAGAACATATTGTGTTTCTTGCATGGAGATGCATCATAGCAAAGGGGCGGAAAAACCCCTCTTATAAAGGACTCCATCGATGAGTAGGAAATGTGCCACTCTTATTTTTAACCTCCTCGACTCTTTTCTTGCTTCTGGTAGCTTTCCTTCTTCTATATACTCTACAACCTCGCTCGCCCACTCTGGGATGCTAGAGCCCAAAGCAGCTACCTCAGCCTCATTAGCTAGGACTTCGATGACCCTCCTCTCTACCTGCCACGGAAGAGCCACTTCTTCCATTCCTGAAGCTGCTCGCACCAATATATCTGTGACTTCGTTGTCTGCCCTTGGTATCTGATTTGTAGCGAAATATGAGAAGAGGTCACGAATCTCCCAAACTCATGCTAAATACTTTTTCAACTTCTCCCCCTTTGTATTTTACAGGCCCAACACCTGATTTACTACTACCTGCAAGTCCGACTTGGCTTCTACCTCGATTGCCCCTATCTTGGCAGCTATAGAAAGCCCCGCCACAAGTGCTTTATACTTAGCTTCGTTGTTTGTTACTTCAAATGCCAGTGTTGCCATGTAATACCGCTTCTGGCCGTCAGGGCTCAATAAATGTATTCACAAGCCCCCATCGGTTCGACAAGATCAGCCATCTATGAATAACACCCATGGCTTTCCCGATGATGCCCCAGTTTCTTCTTGGGGGAAATCCTGAGAATTCTGCCATAAAATTTGCCAGAGCTTGTCCCTTAACTGCCTTCCTTGGTTCATACTCTACATCGAACTCACTTAGCTCAATCGACCATCCTATCTATCTTCCCGTGCTATATGCTTTTCTCAGGATTTTTGCCAATAGAGCTTCCGTAAACACCCGTATTGTGTGAGCTTGGAGATACGAATGGAGTTTTCTTGCTGTCGTTACTAAGGCAATGGCTAGTAGTTCAATCCGTGGATACTTTGTTTCCTCCCCTCTAAGGGCCCGACTTATGTAATGCACTGGATGTTGGGCTACCCTTTCTTCCTTTACTAGAATGACAGATACAGCATTCGAGGAGACCACGAGGTATGCACAGAGCACATCACCTCTCTCCGGTTGCTTCAAAAGGGGAGGACTGGCCAGATAATGTTTCAATTTTTCAAACGCCTCATCACACTGTTCGTTCCAAGGATGCACTTTCTGCAGTACTTGGAAGAAAGAAAGGCACTTCTCCATCGACCTTGCTATAAATCTTCCTAGGGCGGCCACTTTGCTCACCAATCGCTAGGTTTTATTCAAGTTCTTTGGTGGCTTCATGCCGAGTATGTCTTCTATTTTTTCTAAGGAAGCCTCAATTCCTCTTTCAGACACAATGAAACCCAAGAACTTCCCAGATTCGGGTTCAACCTCATTTTATAATGGTGTAAGTCATCAAGATGTTGTGCAGGCTCGTTGCTCTTTACTAACAAGTCGTCCACGTAAACCTCCATGGACTTCCAGAATTGTTCCTCGAACATCTAATTCACCAACCTTTGGTAGGTTGCCCTCGCATTCTTCAATCTGAAGGGCATTACTTGGTAGCAATACAATCCTCAATCCATTATGAATGAGGTCTTTTCCCCATTTTCTTTGTTCATCTGTATTTGGTTGTAACCCGAGTATGCATCCATGAAACTCAACATTTGATGTCTCGCCGTTGCATCCACAATGATGTCGATGCGTGGTAAGGGAAAACTGTCCTTTGGGCAAGCCTTGTTTAGATCTGTAAAGTCCACGCACATCCTCTATTTTCCGCTCACCTTTTTTACCAATACTACGTTGGACAACCACTCTGGATAGTGGACCTCCCTGATAAAACCAGCTGTGAGCAACTTCTTTACCTCTTCATTGATAGCTGCGTATTTCTCCATACTAAACGATCTTCTTTTTTGTTGTATGGCCTTGTGCGTAGGGTCCACGCCCAAGCAGTGATCAATGACCCCGATGTCTATACCAGGCATTTCCTTGTGGCTCAATGCAAAGACATCTATGTGCTTTATTAACAGCCGCTTAAGAGCCTCCTTGTTTGTTGGTGGGATTTGTGTTTCGATACGGGTGGTGGTCCCCGAACGATTGGCATATAGAGTTACGAGTTCCAATGGCTCATTGACTTCTGCATGCTGCTGACTTTGGTTATCCCTGACCTCCACATCTTTTTCTAAAATCACTCCCAAAGGCAATGGAAGAGGCGATGCCAAGGCCTCGTTCTGCCCCGGCACAACGCAAACCTCGCTCTTGACCTTCCTCAGTTCTTGCACGTAGCATTCTTGCACCAAGGCTTGTTCACCTTTTGCCTCTCCTACTCCACTCTCAGTTGGAAATTTCATCTTGAGGTGGTAAGTGGACGTCATCGCCTTGAGATGGTTGAGTGTTGGTTTTCCCAATATAGTATTGTAGGAGGAGGGAGTTTTTAATGCCAAGAAATCAGTCATGGTGGTCGTGGTCCATGCTCCAATCCCTATAGTTATCGAGAGGGTGATTGTCCCTACGGGCTGGATGGTGTCTCCCGAGAAACACTTTAATGGTGTTGGGGAGAGCCTTAACCTGCTAACATCGATGCCCATTTTGATGAACGCCTCCTATAATAGTTCAAAACTCCCATTATCTGCTAACACCCGCATGGTCATGTAATTAGCTATCACAAGGGTGATTACCAAAGCATCATCATGCAGGTATAGCACTCCTTCTCTATCCGACTCTCTGAAAGATATTACCATCTGCTCATTGCTAAATCTTTGTTGCTTGTGAGCCCTGTCCATTACAAACACTTCTTCATATCTTGCCTTTCGTGCATACGCCTTTTGACTGGATGTGGAAACCCCACCTCCTCCCAGGCCTCCTACTATGGTCCTTATTTTCCCTATGGGTGCCCTGTTCTTGTCTTCTCTTGGGAGTGCCTTATCCTCATCATTCTGGCGGCCACCAGCTGGGCGCCTTCTTTCCAAACTACCACTTCGCCTAGTCTCTTGCCTAGACTCCTAGCGCCTTTTGTGCTTCAACCGTTCTGTGACCATTCGCTCTAACTCGTCGTTCTTGCTAACTCAGCTACATTCTTTTTCATGGTCGTGTAGTCTTCAGTCCAACGTGAGCTTGTTTGATGATATTTGCAATAACGGCTGCTTGTCTTGAAGGGGTGGTGACCTTCCTTCTCCTTTTCTTCTTCTCATACATTTAGACTGATATGCACCAACCTAGGATTATGATATGGCCGCCTCTCTCACACTCTTTCTTGCCTATTTGCCTTGATTTTTCTATCAACCTGTCCGCTTCTCCGCTCGATTTTCCCAACTTCCTTACGAGGATCCACCAAAGCTTACAACATGTCTTCTGCATTCATAAAATCATCTGTCCTATCCATGAATTCCCTGAGGGTGGAAGGGGTTTTTCAAGCCAGTTTAGCCATGGAGGGACTGTGGGGCCATATCCCTCCCAACAAGGCAGCAAGAGTGATCTTTTCATCCTAGTCATCCCTTGTCAATCTCTTCTTGTTAAAGTGGGTAAGGTAAGTCTTCAAGTTCTCATCTTCTTTTTGCTTGACTGTTAGCAGGTAGGAGACCGGGCGCAGATGCCTCCTACTAGGCATAAACTGCGTTAAGAACTGTTTCGCTAATTCTTCGAAGCTATCTATTGAGTTTGGCCTGAGAGTCCCGAGCCACCCTCTCGTCGTCCCTTTCAAGGTCAAAGGGAAAGCCCAACATGCAATCTCGCTTAGAAAGCCATGAAGTATGATGTGGGCTTTTGGCGGGAGCAACATGGCCATAATCTGTGTGCTATATGGCAAATCTATCTGGTGCAACAAGAATTCCACATAGGAAGATCCTCCCATCCTCTTCGTCATTTCCTCATACTTCCTTGCCAATTTCTTCAATTCAACCTGCATCCTCTTATTATCTATTCGCCCTGCATTTGCCTCGGTTTCACATTGTGCCTCCCCCTCGCCTTGCTCACTATGAGCAGGCATATTAGTATTGCCAGGTTCAGCATTCTTTTGTCGCAGGTCATCGTTCTCTTTCTGCAAAATCTCCATGGCTTCCAACGCCTTCCTCGACTTCTCCTCCATTGCTACTAATCATGCCTCCATAGATGGTTTCAATGTATCCACTGCTTGACTTGCTACAGAATGTGTTACAATTGGCATATGGGAACCACGCTAAATAATACAGATCTCACATATGGCACCAAATGTTAAGGACGTGTCCCACTCTGCTGCTGTAATCATTCACCTATGTAACACCGAAAAAGGTCCGGTGGGCCTGAGAACACTCCGATACTTAAATTAGTAAAATATCTTTTCATGAATTCAGAAAAGAAAAAAAGAGAGTCCCCTTTCTATTAAGGATTACCTGATATATATATATATAGGCATATTTGCAATACTTATCTTATCCAGAATTTATCGGTGCAAATTATTATTCAGTATTTTGAATAATCATATAATTGCATGAGATCCTTGTCCTTTAGCAGGAGATGTCGTGGTGCATATCTAAACTTGATCCGCTCTTAACTCCCTTCATTTTCTTACATAGGTCTTTGATATGTCATTTGGGCTTTTATTCCTTTCAGACTTTTATAGTAGAATGGGCCTTTTAGTTTAAGTGGGCCCTCCAATTATTTTTATCTTAAAATTTAAAAAAATTGAATTAGAATTTCAAAAATTTAAATTATTTATTATATTTTATATAAAAATTTAAAAAAATTATAAATATTGGAGGAGATGAGATTCAATCACATCTTCCTTCCAAACCTACCTTTAAGGCAAAAAAAAAAAGTGCGTGGCACCCAAACAGACGAGAGCTTCTGTAAAATAAAATAAAATAAAAAAAGCAGAGAGAGAATGAAGGTCAAAATCGTCCATGATCAATTATGATGTCCGGGATTCAAACTCCGGCACGATGATAATCTCCAAGGAAGTATCTCCTCAAGATGTCACTAGGATCAAGCAAACGCTTCAAGTACCAGACATCTCTGATCTCCTCCGAGAAGTTTGCAACACAAACTCGAAGGACTTGTACTTTGACCTGGTTCGCGGCAACCTCAAGCCCCAACGAGTCGTACGTGGCCGAGTCACCTGTCTCCTCTCGATCTCGCTCGCTATTACTGTAATATATTCCATCTACTACCTCCCCTTTCGTGTATTCCTTGTACTACATATCGGATATTTGTTTGGTTACTAAGGGAATGATGGAAATTACTTTCTTTTCTTTTTTATAAGTATGATGAAAACTCCTTTACCAGTGAAAGTTTAAATTGAACTAGTTTTTTGAGCTTTTGCCTTTCCGATGTCTGGGTTTGAGTAGAATGGTGTCTGTATGCTTCGTTAGGCTTCTGAGAAATGAACCAACATAAAACAGATTTGGGTTTATCGTATTGGTCCATGAATTGGGAGGTAATGCCCTATCAAACGTTTGATCTCTGATGTAAGATCTTTTAAGGAAAATTAGGTGCTCTTTAGTTAGTGAATTGAGCTAAGATGAGATAAAAGTTGAATAAAATATTATCAGAATATTATTTTTTAATATTAGAACAATATTGAAAGTTTAGATAAGATTAGAAAATTATAATGATGAGATGAAATAAAATATTTTTACTATCCAAACGGGACTTTATATTTGTATAGGTGGGTATGATGTTGACTAATATCATATCTGGGAATCCGAGTAAACATATATTTGTTTTGTGGATTACCCAAAATATGAGAATCAAATTGGTAGTAAAAAAATGTTGTGTTTTTGTACATACTGTTAGAGATGCAGAAAAATGGAACGTTCTTTAAGATTATTATTCATGGTTTTGCAGAATGCCTACGGTTCAATGCATGGAGCGGCTGTCGCGGCTGTTGCTGAGATGGTGTCAATTGCTTGTGCTAGAACCATGGTGGCTGAGGACAAGGAACTCTTTCTTGGGGAACAGAGTATATCATATCTCTCCGCTGCTCAAACTAATGTAAGTGTTTTTTTTTCCATTTCACTTTTTGTTTTGATTCATTTAGGTGATTCACCTATGTCAAACTCTAAATTCTTCGCCAGATATAATTGTATCACAAAATAAATCTTTATATAAATCCATGGAATGGTGAGTCATTCAAATAAAGATGATAACCCCTAGGATTTTTCTATTTACTGTGAAGGCAAGCATTTAAGATGCTCTTCATATTTGGATTGCAATTCGAGTGTCAAACTATGCTGGCTTTGCCTTCTGTGGGCAACATTTTTTGGATGGAAAGGCGGCTTTAAAATTTTTATCCTTTCTTTGAGTGCTGGACTCTTCCCTTTGAGATGCCATGTTTGAAGTTGCTTTGGAAGAGAGTGAGAATCACAATGGCAATGGAAATTAAAGCTGATCATGCAGATGAATGCATGAGTTTTTTGGAATAATATAACAACCTCATTCTTCTTGCAAGATTCTTGAGTAAGAGTGACTTTGATACTGAAATTGCTTGTTTAATGTATCTCATCCATCAATTTGATTACCCAAAGACCCCACAAGTAGCCAAAAGGATGATTATAGTTTGTAGCCTGTATCACAGCAAATATTCTGCTTGTCACAAGTATTGAATAGGAACTTTTATACCAGAAACAATGGTATCTCCAATTATAGTCCCCACTTCAGCTAATGATGTGCACTCTCACGGTTCAAGTACAGATAAATATGTGCTCCCAACTCACTAGCATTAAGCCATTGACTGGCTCACAGGAGGAGAAAACTCCAGGCTGAAACCAATTAATACCAACTTGTCACCATGATGTCCTGCTCTTAAATGGATTCTGTTAGCAAACACATGCACATGTTTGATTATTATGATTTAGTGTACTGTTTTCACAATATCATGAAATATTTATGTTTCATTTAAAATTTCCTTTGAGGTGGAACTTATTTCAATATACAGGCAGAGGTGATAGTTGATGGCACTGTAGTCAGGAGTGGAAGAAATTTGACTGTAGTTGCAGTGGAGTTCAAGCTTAAGGAAACTGAGCAGTTGGTTTATACTGCTCGTGCCACTTTTTACAACATGCCTCTTTCAAAGCTATGAAGCTTTTGTAGGTCAGCAAGGTTGAGTTTGGCTCATTTAGAAAATCAACACTTTTTAGTTTGTAAAACCCCTTAAAAATTTACATTGTTGGGCATATCATACATGCTCTATTCTCTCTTTGATTTTACAACAACTCAAGACATCTTTCCAAATCACTTCTAAATCTTACTTTTTTAAGAGGTTTAAGTCCCTTACTCGCGTCTCTCTTCCTTCCATCTCTATTTATACTTGTTTCCTACATTGGGGCAATGCGACTTAAATCACTGAAGCCACACTTTGTGTGTAAATAAAAGGATATGCAATTGATTTTTCTTGTGTATTTATATTTATGTAGAGATATATGGATCATTGAAAATTATTGAAAACTCAGATGGAAAAATATAGACAAGTTTAGATTATTGAGTTAAATATCGAGATTTAATTTTGTATGTACTTCAAATTACATCAATTTGAATGTTTAGTCATAAATTAATTTTTTGAAAATATATTCTTATTAAGCTATAGAAAATTATATCCCCTGAAAAGAAAAATCCTGGCTTCCTCCCTTCCTTGTATGTGATACAAATTACAATGCCAATACCCAAGAGGACATAATTCCTATGCCTCCGCCCCCTCACCCGTCTGTTGCTCCAGCCTTGGGTTCTTTTGCATTATTTTTCTCACTTACCAATCCATTACCATCCTCTCGTGTGAACCCCACCTCACCTCACCTCACCTCACCTCACCTCACATGCCAATGCATCCATTGTCATTGTTGTGTGAACCACGCACGCCCTTTCATGTGAATCCCACACACCTTCGTCCTTTACTAGGAGAATAATAGAGAGTATGATGAGCAAAACTACAGCTCTCAACTTTGAATCAGCGTTAAAAGTCTTAAAAAAAAAACAACACTAATTTTGAAAATATTATCGTTTAGAGAGTAGTTTCTTTTTTAAAAAAAAAAAAAAAATCATTACAGATGAAAAAGTGAAAACATTGGTACACTAAATAATTAAATAATTACAAAAATAGGAAAAATAAATATATTAAAAAAATTTCTTCTGTTCTTTCCACAACCAAAAAAAAAAAAAAAAGTTAAAAATCTACAAAAAAAAAAATGACAAAAACAGAATAGAGAAATATTATTTTGGTAAAATAAAGAAAGAATAGAGAGTGAGATAAATAAAATTTTTGAAAAATGAAAAAAATTTAGTGAAAAATTTCGAAAAATGTGATTTTTTGCTAAAATTTAGAAAAACAAATTTGCTCATTCAGATGTGAATGCTCAACTACTGCAAAAACCCATACTGGATTGTTTGAAAAATAATATATATATAAGAAAACAGATCAAATATGATTGAATAATTTAATTAAAAAGGATTACTCAAATGCTGAAAATAAATATATGAATGGTTGATACCGCAAAGAAAAGGAGAGTTCAAATTAGTGATCATTAGAGATGGATTCTCGCACATTAAATTTTCATCATTTCAGCCATAATCAGCAGGAAAGAATTGTGTACGGTCTTGACAAGGACCACTTCTTCGCACGTTTGTATGAGAAAGTGTTCTTGAACTCTCAGAAACTGACCTCAAGGTTGACCTCTTCTGGCTACAGCTATTATGCTGAGGACTTGTGCTGAATTGCAAGACAAGAAACCCTATGAAAGAGAATGCAGTCAAAGAAAAAACCAGTTTAGTGTAATGAAGAACAACCAACGAAAAATCATTTGTAAAATATTTCTTAGGAGAAAGTTGCATTACACCCTTAATTAGGCTTCTGAACCAGTACAAGCTATAAGACAGGTAGCAGTGAATCAAGTTGAAGAGAGAATTCCAAAATTCCATGGGGAAATTATGACCCAAGTCAGGGTGGTATCATGTGTGTGGGACAGTGGGGTCTGATTCACAACTGGACTAGGGTAAAGCCTATACAATCAATTTTGAAATATAAGGAAAAAATAATAGGAAAGAAATGGGAGTTGTACACTCAATAACGAAAAACTACCGATCAACTTTTAGGCTCTATGAAAATATGGCATCAACAAAGGCCTCAGCATCAAACGGTTGAAGGTCTTCAACACCTTCTCCAACACCAACAAACTTTACAGGGATGCCAAGTTCATCTACCACGCTCACCTGCAAACAAGAAATTACAGTTTCACTGATAACCAAGATCACCCAAAATACTAATATATAAATACAGAATAGGAAATTATACAAAAAATACCGTTCAAATGAGTATAAAGCGTACCACACAGCCACCTCTGGCAGAACCATCAAGTTTTGTCAAAACCAAACCAGTAATTCCAACGACCTGTCCCAAAAGTTCCAACTCAAAAATTTACACATTGTAATACTGTATGATAAAAAGCATTCCAGAAGCCATCAAATATATTAAAAAACTGTATTCTCAACAACACTAACAAATTAGTAGTTGACCATGTTAGTGCGAAAGACAAAGATGGGAACATTACTTCATTGAACTCTCGTGCTTGTGGTAGCATATTCAAACCAGTAGTCCCATCCAAAACTAGCAGGATCTCCTGCACACAAAGAAATCATTACAGACAAGTCTTAAACAAACTTACATTGCACAACAACGACAGACAAAACTTTTGTTAGACAAAGAGTCTCCATTCATATGCCCACATATGAAAGCTAGAATTTATGTTAAGCCGTTCTCCATGACACAAAGAGTCATTAAAGACGCCTAGCTGCGATGACAGCAGTAAATGGAGAAATAAAGTTATCCAAACACAACAATTTCATCAAATGGTAAAGCGTCCAACTGACATATAATATTTTTCATTTGACACCTAACAACACTTCAATTATAAAACAAGGGATAAGCTGCCACACTTACATTTGGTGCACCTGAAACAACTTTGCCCACAGCTTTTTTACATGCAATCAACTCTTCCATCAGGCTGTAGTTAGTGTGGAGACCTGAGAAAATAAAATTTTAGTTGTGATGAAAATTAATCCACGTATTGGCACATTGAAGTTTGCTCAAAGCTGAAGCTCTGTGTACTTACGTCCAGACGTGTCGCATAATACTACATCAAAACCTTGTTCTTTCCCTCTTTTGACAGCTTGTGAAAGAACTATTAAGAAGCACTTTAATATCATGAATTAGTATGTTTATAACATCACATTGAAAATTTTTACAGATAAGAACATTTGAAACAAGACGCAAAGAAGAATTCATCAAAACCATTTTACTGAAATTGTCTACCAGATGATGCTTTGGCGTTGTCTCCTTCAGCCACAACTATCTCACATCCAGTCCTCTCAGCCCATATCTCCAGCTGATCACTAGCAGCTGCTCTAAAAGTATCCCCTGCTGCCATCAATATCTAGCACATGTTGAAAAATAGAATAAAGAACCTTGTGAATAAGTCATGCTCCACTCACCAGCTTTTTGAATGTGAGGTAGAAGCAAAATAATTCAGAAATTAAACTCTGAAAACATTACTTTTGTCTGGTAGAAGAACAACAGTATCAGTGAAAAATTTTGTACCCACAACTGCCCATCCCAAGGGATTCCTCAAATATCAGACAACTTTAGGAATTTCAGAAACATTGTGCTCTATCCATGAACACATCAAACACCTTTCAACCAATATCATTCCCTCCATAAAATTTTTTATCACTCTTGCGACTAACAAGTGACAAGACTGGTTTCCTGTTAGGGATTCGTGCTAGACAACAGCATCTACAGCAAGTTCTTTCAATGAAATAAGTACATGTGATGCTGTTGTCAAAGCTAAACAAATCGTCCAATCGATACAGGTTATTTAAACCGAATTTGAACTTGTAGGAGATCACTAAAAGAAGTCTGAGGGATGACAATCTAATTTTGAACATATTGCAAAATACTTTGGATTCAATTTTCAGATTTGAAAGGAACAACAGCAGATTTCAAGTTTTCGAAAAGGAACCCAAATCTTAAAACCTCAGTTATATTTTTGTGTGTGTAATATCCTCTGAAGAATTAATATTATAAGATTTGGAAAAAAAAAAAAAACATTCTTCATATCCTTTTGTCAATCAATTATCTCTAAGTAATCAAATTGACATGCCAAAAGAACTCAGATATCTTACTAAGTCCAGATCAGGTCTAAAAAAGAATGTCAAATTCAACCGATTCTGCTCTAGTCTCTCTGTAAGGCATTTTAACTCATTTTTTACCATGGCAAGAAAAACATAACTCAAGTAATAATCTCACCTTGGCCCCTTCCTTTTTCAGTCTATAGGCCAGTTTTCCTGCAAGAAGCAGTTGATCAAAATATCATTTTCTTGTTTCTGATAATTTACTTCTAAAAAAAAGTTTGAGATAATTTATAACTTCAAGGGGGGGAAAAGAATTCATTAGTTGCTAAACAAAATTACTAGGAGAATTATATTTTTATTTTCTCAACTTAACTCCACTCTGTTAACTTGATGAACTTTCTCCAAACTTGTAATTGGTATAAGAGCACTCGATCATGATAGATACCAACACAACCAGTTCAGCAGAGAGTAAGCATGCCCGAACAATTTTTCAAGCAAAAAAAATTTTCTGCAAGGCTGCATAAATTTCACTGAATATATAGTAGATGTAAAAGCTCGGGGCCAAAACTTTTCATGTCCGTTAAGCGAGCTAATGTCTTTCATTATAACCCTTCTCAAGAAATAATTTTTATCAAGCAAGACTGAGTTTAATTATGTAATCTTCTGAATCAAACCTAAGCGGACAACTTGTGAAAATGAAGTAATATTTTCGTGTTACCAAGTGATGTTGTCTTGCCTCCTCCATTAACGCCGACAATCAGAATCACAGATGGCTTCCTGATAACATGACATAATTAACCAATGTCAGTTAAAAAATGAGGGCAAACCAAAATCTGGCGAAACATAAAAACTGTCTAGACGAATGCTTTAATAGCCCAAACCTGAATCCAAGTTGAAGCTCGGTTTTATTAGCGCTTTTAGTTAAAAACTCCAACACACTTTTCTTCAATGCATCCTAAAACCCATAATAACCCACATATCAACAATCCAAGCCAATACCTTTGGTTGTCGAGAAAAAATGTAGGAGAGAAACGAAAAAAAAGTATAAACAAAAGCATTTAATTAACTAAAAATCAACTCAAGCCAACAGAGACGACCGCTAAGACTTGGGTTGGCTAGATAAGAAATATCAAATTCAAAGAGAAGCCAGTAAAAGAATGCTCTAGCATGCAAAAGCTCAGTATCATACCTTAATCTCATTCCCTGACTTGAGTTTCCCTGCCAATATATCCTCACGCAAGCTCTCCACAATCTTAATGGTGATCTTTGGTCCGAAATCAGACACCAGTAGAGCCTGAAATTATTGGAAGCCACCCAATCATAACTTCAAACATCAAAATATATGAAGGGAAAAGAGATCAAAATAACATAAATTGATTTGGCTAAGCCGAGAATTTGTATTTTTTCACCCGGGGCAAAACATAAACAAACTAATTTCTAAGGAAACAAAAGGCGGCATGATGAAAGGGAGATAAGTTAAACCTCTTCGAGTTCGTCGAGGACTTTATCGGTATCAGCAAGGTTCCAGTAGAGGAGGAGCTCGTCAATGACAGCGAGGTTGTCGCGCGTTTTCGAGAAGCCCGAGACGATCTTGTCGACGTCACTCTTGGCCTTCTCCTTAAGCAAGCGACCGAGCCGGGTGAAGAACCCCGTCTGTCCGGCCGAGCATCTGAACCGGGAATTGGCCCGGACGGAGTTAGTTTTGGGCAGAGTGAAGAAGACGTGCGGCAATGAAGGTGAGGAGGGTGACGATTTGGAGAGGAGGGAGAGATGAGCAGTAGAAGCAGCCATTTTTCCTACTCAAGCCGTCACAGTTGGACCACCATCTGGAAATTGAGATAAAACTTACCGAGAAGCACGGCTTCGTTCTCTCTTAAGTTTTTAACGAATTTAATCGTATTGAATAAAAATTTTATCTTGAATCATTTTTACATATTTTTTTTATACACTCTATTAATATAATTAATTATCATATTAATAAAATACATAAAAAGTATATAAAAATAATTATATTTAATATTATTTTTCAATATATTATCACCAATATTTTTTTATCATATCTTATTTCATCTTATTTTTTTATTTTTTTTTAAATTATTTAAAAATATAAATATTTTCTAATTAATCATTAAAACATTCACATCCAAATAAGTAATTTTTATTTTTTTAAATTTAGCTAAAAATATTTTTTTTAATTTTTTTTCTAAATTTATTTATTTTTTCAAAACTTTCTACATCTCACTCTCTATTTTTTGTCTATTCTATTATTTATTCTTTTTTATTATTTTTAACTCATTTCTTTTTACATTTTCTTAACTATTCAGTTATTTATCTTTCACCTTGTATTTTGAACTACCAATCTCTAATGATTTTAAAAATAAATTAATTATTTATCTCTTGAAAATTGTAATATTTTCAAATTTTATCATTTTTAATGATAATATTTTTTTTTTCAAAAACCATCTTTTTTCAAATTCTAAGATTTTATATATCTAAAAAATGTTTAATTAGATAAAAAAAAATATGTTTAAGATTTTTCAAATGTTTAATTATTATTATAATGGAGAGTAACTATAGCAACCCCAATACTACGATTACTATCCCCTATTTTGATCAGTCAAGGTCAAATTTCACAAAGTTAGACTCAAAATGACTATAATTTAGACAATTTTTTAAAATTAATTATTGCAATTTTTTAAACTATTAAATAAAAAATAATTCAAATTTTTTAAATCTTAAAAAATATTATATCAAAAAATATTATACTCTAATCATATTTTAATTTTATAATATTATTTATTCAATTTTTTCTCTCTATTTTCAAAATTTTAATAAATATTTAACTCAATTATCTTATTACTATTTACAAAATTCTCATTCCATCTCATTTTCAAGCATCTCTATTAATTTTTATTTTATACCATGGTCTTCACTTAAATGATAGATTTAATTTTTAATATTTAAATTTTTTTGTAAATATTTAAATTAAGGTATACATTTGTAGATATAATTGAAAATAAAGCATATATAATTAATTTTTTGGCTAAAGCATTTTTTTTTTTTTTTTTTTGGAAGAATGGCTAAAGCATCTATCCATGTTATAGTTTACTACTAGTAAGGGCAAGTATGCCCATGCCCAATTTAACATAATTTATACGTCACCCTGCTGTTATTTATAAATATGAATAAAAAAAAATTAACATTATAATTTTATCATTGCCTCAAAAAGGTTGTTTAACTCTTAGTTTAAAAATCAAAATCAGATTATCTTAATTTATTTTAAAAATTTTCATAAACTTTTTCTTTGCTATTATTAAGACAAAAAAAATGAAATATTAAAAAGTTATTAAATAATAATAACAAAATAATATAGCACCCCCACACTTGTCTAAGTAAAACATTAAGAATAAAGCTACCATCATCCCAATCTTACCGTTACATTTGACCACTCATTAGTTAATTCTTTTTAATTAATGATGAATGAAGTTATTTTTAGTATATTGATATATTTTTTTATTTTTTAAAAATATTTAAATATGTAAAAAAATATGACAAGGAAAAAAAAGAACATTTATGCTAGGCTGCACGCCCAACGATTATTGCTCGGCAGCCTAGCACTACTCTTTATTTTTTATTGTTAGATATACATGTTATTCTATGATTTTTGTTGGTCGATATGAAGCATAATTTCTTGCATATGGTCTAACACTGTATGGAAGACTTTGGTTCAAAGAAGTTTGATTCTTTCATTCAATTTGTTCACCTTTTTTTTAATCTTCATTCTTGGAATTTTTTTTTTTTTTGGTTTAAATAATAAAATAATTAATAGTTTCTATGTTCTTCAGATCTTAGCATACCAATAATCATTTATATGTGCTAAGGCAAATACAAAATACAAGATATAAGAGGCAAAAACAGCATGTAAGCAAATCATCCAAAAAGAATTCATGGAATTAATAAAAAATGTCATTTTACAAATATAGGCATTCAGTGAAGGCGGTGAAAGAAAAAACAGTGAAAATAAAGAGGATTTAATAAGAAGAAGATGGAGAAAGATGGAACTGTATAAATTGAAGAAGACGAAAACTTTTATAGTAAGTGGCAATTAGAATCTAGGATAAACATACCAAAGGATAAGGATATTTTTTATAACAAATAAATGATTTTACAGTTATAGTCATTCGGTGGAAGCAGTTAAAAAGAAAACGTCAAAATAAATGGGCGAAACCGTAAATACGTAATCAAAACACAAGATTAAAAAGGGAACCAACGCATAAAAAATTTTAAAAAAATAAAAATATAAGGGCAAAACCGTATAAAATGGAGCAGAACGTAACAGAGGTGAAGGACAGAAAGGGAATATAAATGAAAAATTAGGGGCAAAACCGTCAGAAAAAATAAAACTGGAGGCAAAGAGGTAATAAAATAAAAAGAGAAATACTTTTTGCAGTCGGCAGATGCAGTCGGCGTGCAGTCGGCTGTAAAAAAGTGAATTGATACGGGACCTACATGAAAAAAAAAATTATTTTTATAACTTTTTTATATTCATGTAGGTCCCCCTGAATATAAAAAAAAAATTATAATTTTTTTTTATTCATTCCGTACAGCCGACTGCACGCTGACTGTATTTGCCGACTGTATGTACCAAAGCCCATTTGAAATAAAAAAGTGTCAAACAAAACACTATTCCTCCTATTTTGGCATTTATATATGAGTCATGCTAGAGCCACCGCTTGGCTCTAGATTTTTTTTTAAAATTATTTTTTAATACTTTTAAATATTTAAAAATATATAAAAAATTTATAATAATTTTAAACAATTTTTTCTTAATCATTAAAAAAGAAAAAATAAAAAAATGGTCAGCGTGGCGTAAGTATTATCCTTTATATATATAATAGTAAGTAGTAAGGGTTAACGCGCATTGCACGTATGCCTAGCTGACAAAGTAAATAAATAAATTATAGTAAATAATAAATAAATAGTAAATAAAGAAATTTAAACAAATCTGAAACATGTCATAAATTTACAAAATTTAAACAAAACCTAACTAAAAAAAAAAACTATGGCGTTTATATACAAGCCAAGGTTGTATTTAAGCATGTAATTATAATAATGGAAAATTTTAACAAAAAAAGATTTCGAACATTTATCATGTTGTTTCACTTATATAATTGATTAAGAGCATGTCCAGTTTGTTTTGACACAGCTGTCTAAAAAATAAGTTAAAAGAAAAAAACAAAATAATTGCATAGTAATATTTGTTAAATAAAACTACATTAACATATTAAAAATAATAAGCAATAAAATAAATAAATTTAATATTTATACAATCTAAAATTGAACAGAATAAAATATTGCAGGGAATGAAATATCTTATTATAAATATTATGAGTAATGCCATTATTATTATTATTATTTTTTTTGTACAAACTGCCCACTTCCATCCCCATTCCATCGGCCAAGAGCATTAGGCAATGGCATTGCCTAGTCTAAATTTTGACTAAAATTTGAGTTTTTAGCTAAGGTCTAAACTAACGGAAATAGTGACCCACATTGGATTAGATATTTTAAAGTCCAAATAATAATATAATATTATATATTTAAATAATAATTTTTTAAAATATTTTATAAATACACTCCATATATTAATTAATAATTTATCTTTTACTTAAAATTATTATTTCTCAACTATAGAATCAGTTTTAAAATTTTTGTGCTATTGACATGGAAGTTTCCTTTTGCAAATACACTCATAGCTTCCTGGAATAATTTCCTTTTGGAGAAATAACATATGAAAGAAAGATTAATAATAACATTTCATAACATCAACCTATAATACAAAGGCCTACAATTCCGTAGCCTACAATAACATTCCACCAACATTTCCAGTTCTTCAACCATCAATTCTTTCACATTTCAGTATCAAACCAGTACAAACAAGTTCATAAACTAACAAATTCACTCCACTTTAGACCTTGTGCTTCTCTCCCCCTACCCCCACAACTTATTCTTGAGTATACCAAAGAAACTGAAGCAGCTGTTATTCCTGCTAAACCACCAGCTATAAAATGTACACAAATATCCGTACCCATATTTTTTCTTCTGCTCTCCAATCCTGGAATCATCTTTAGTAGTTGTATCACGTTAAATACAATTTAGTCATTGACCAAGGCATAAAGGCATGATTAGAAGCAATTTCCTGATAACAATGGATCACAAACATAGACAGAGACAGACATATATATGCTTGTTTCTACCAACCTTTTTATAGTGCTCATATGCATAAAAAATGATAGAAAATAAGGTAGACGATGAGCAATTGTAACTAGATTCCCCTTCCAAAAAGCTCTGAATCCTTCTTCACCAACAATCTATGAAGCCTCTTGCCATATGCAAGCCTTTGGCAAAGTCACAACATCAGAGTGCATACCTTGCACCTAAAAGGATGGAGAGAAAAAGATATCAAGGAGGCAGCTAATCAATCTTGAGGACACTGAAACGCAATGGTTAATCAACCCATAGTTCATCCAAAATACACAAAACCGTACCGACATTACATTAAACTAACTTCTCCTGCCACTTCAATGAGCATAACAGATGATTATCCTTTGAGCAAAGTATTAAAAAAGAACATTTACCCCGGCTATAATTTTAAAATTCATTATTTATCCAACCCTTACCTAAATCAAAACAAATAAGACCCTACAGAAGATCAATGACGAATGAAAATGCTAATGAAAACCAAAGGAATAAGAAGTACATGAGAAAAATTTGTAATCAAAAAGTTTGAAAACAACAAACTATGAGTCCCACCCACCCATTTAACACCAAACATCACTAGAAGTATCAAAAATGGCTATTTCAAAGAAAATGGAGTTTCTCCAAAAAATGGCTCACGTGGAGCCATGCACCAACAACTCAAACAAAACCAAGTAAACCTGCAATGCATAAGAGACCAGAGTATGTCATTAACAGACCATAGTTGTTATGAATGAGCAGTAGAGTATGCAAAATAGTTCATAACAGACCAAAGTATGCACAACCAGACCACAATTGTTATGATTGAGAAGCCCAGCATGCAAAACAGTTCATAATAGATCAGAGTATGCACAACCAGACCATAGTTGTTATGAATGAGCAACCACTGTATGCAAAATAGTTCATAAGTAACTCTCTTATGAATATACTAATAATTTCTTTTTTAATTATTAAATAAAAAATAAAAATAAAAACAAATATATGAATGGTTAAAATGAGAAATCATACTATCATTTTCCTTTATATAAACATATTTAAATCACATCATTCACAATAATTATCGATAACTTTAAAAAAAATATTATAAATAGCCAAAAAGGCGAAATTTAAATGCAAGGAAGCTCCCAAAAACACAAACATAAAACCTAAAAGAAAGAGGAAAAATATAGTTGCAAGCACAATTGTGCACTAATCTGTGCATCAATGTGATGTGATTGGTCAAAAAGTAGATTTTATTGAAAATAGTGTTAATTTAAATTTTAAGTATGAATAAATCAGTATTGGTACACAGATTAGTGCGCAACTGTATTTGTATGTAGCAAAACTCAAAGAAAGATAATGTATTAGGGCACAAGAGTCATTCAAAAAGAATTTGAACCCTTAGATGAAAATTTTAGACAGGACAAAACATGAGGGGATGCAGGCCCATGTGTTGATTCAGGCTCTTATGTTTTCAAGAACAAAACTCATTAAAATAATTGAAGCAAAATTTGCACGTCTTGTGATTTTGGTTTAGTGGGGACATAAAATTTTACAAGCTCAATGCCCATTTCCTGATAAAAAAGAACACGAAAAAATTTGTACACATAGAAGTCTGAGACACAGAAAGAAGTTGTTGAAAATACATTGACTCCATTACCTATAACTATTATCTTTGACTCTCTCTCTCTGTCTCTCTCTTATTTTCTTTTTCTTTTTCTTCTTCCAACCCTTTCCTTCTCGTAGGTTCTTCCCTCCTTGATTTTTTTCTTTCTCGTGTCTCTCTACCCCTCTCAAACTCACTCTCTCACACCTCTCTCTTGTTGATTCTCTCTCTTACAAGAAATAAAGCTCACCATTTCTCTCTCTCAGCCAACTTATCTCTACCGCCATTGTGCCTCCACAGCCACGCCATTGCCACACCTTGTCTTGGCACTTCCCCCCTTTAGTTGTCATCGAACTTTTTCTTCTTCCTTAAACAATTCATGGCCTCTATGAATGGCTCCCTTCGCAAGGCTCTGCAACCTTCTGCTGCTAACCACCGTAGCTGAAGCCTCCACCTTATTCACCTACCACATTATACGAAGCCACCAGTAGGTCTCCTCTATATCTCTCTCTCCATATCACCATCGGCCACCCTCTCTCACATGGAAACTCATATCCAATTAGAGTTTGAAAACCCTTGCTGCCACCTTCTGCGCCACTGTACCACGCCATCCAACGTCAGCCAAGGCGATTCCTCCCACTTGTTCAATTGTAAAGAAAATTATCAAGACCACCAATAATTTCTCTACTCTCTTGCCATCTATGAGCCATTCCCTGATTGGTCCAAAATCTTTTATTTTATTTTTCTTGGTTGGACAGCTCGTCTGATGTTGTATTTTTGATGTTGGTTGCAAGGTGTAAATAGTGGCTCACATGGGTGGTTGATGGCATGATGGGGCTAAGTGAGGTTGAGCTTCTCTTGGATCTAATTTTGAATGGAAGTAGAAATGTGATTTATAGAGAAGATGAAGGCGGTGGAAGTATTTGATCTTCTAGAAATTTAGTCAAGCGGTAAATGAAAGAGGATTTAGAAAAATTACGAAGGCGGTGGAAGTTGGACGTGGAAGTGTTTGATCTGAGTAAAAAGACACTAGAACATGGAAGTGGAAGAGGATATATACAAAATAGGAAGGTTGTGGAAGTGAGAGGAAAGATATATTCTAGAAATTGAAGCTGGTGAATTGGAGGGATGTAATGTGATGGGAACCAAGGCAGGCCTACTCTTAAAGATCCTTTGCAAGTTCCAGATGGGCCAATTACAAGATCGAGAGCCAAAAAAATCAAGGAAGCAATGCAAGGATTAGTACAAACCACTTGGGAAGAAGCTAGCAAGAGTCCAACACTCAAGATGGGCTTGAAAGAAGAAGAACCAGCTTTAATCCACTTGATCCAAGCTGTGGAAGACTTGACTTAGAAATATGACCTTTAGATATTAAGGCTTTCAATTTGTTTAAAGGATTTTTATTATTAGTTTTGAATAAGTGGGCTTGAGGATGCTTAACCCACATATGTCTTACTTAGTTGAACTAGGGTTTAGAAGTACTGTAGCATGACACTGTTCACGCGGCTACTGTTCACAAAGGGCATTTTTGAGAGAAAGGGTCTCAAATTTTAGTGTAGGGTTTTATCATGTTTTGGGGGAGGGTATTTAAAGGATGTAATCAGCCATTTCAAGGCAGACATTATTTTATTTCGAATTTTAATTGTGAGTGAGTTTTCTCCTCTTGTTCTTAATTGAACTCCTGAACTTATCAAAGGTAAATCACAACCTTTGTGGCGTTCCTCCTCGTAATTTGGGTTCTTGAGACGGGATTTCAACGGGTCTAGATTTTGATATAATCTAGGTTCTTGAAACAAGTTCTCAACGGGTCTAAATTCTCCATCCATAGACTTGAGTTTGGCGTTCTTGGGTTTGTTTTTCCAATATTGTTGTTGGGTCTCAAAGCGAGTCGATTGGGATTCACATCATTTGGTATTCAGAGCAAGGTTTCCAATCAGGTCTGATTCTATCTTTTATTTATTGCATCGTAAATTCTAGGGCTTCAATGTTCTAAGGTTCCAAAAAAAAAAAAAGGTGCAGAAATTCGTTTTTCCTTAGGCTGCCAAAATTTGCACCATCTAGGGTTTGAAATTTGTAGGGTTTCATTGATTCCCTTCTTTTTCCTTGTCATTTTTTATATGTTTGAATTCAATTGTTTGATTATCCCAATTGAATATTTCTGTTTGTGGATGAATTGTTGAGAAAAGAAAAGAAAAGAAAAGAAAAGAAAGGAAAGGAAAGGAAAGGAAAAGAAAAGAAAAGAAAGGAAAGGAAAGGAAAAGAAAAGAAAAGAAAGGAAAAGAAAAAAAAATCGTCCAAAAAAAAAAAAAAAAAAGAGGTGTAGAAAAATCCAAAAATTTTTTTCTTGAGCCTTTCATCATGGGGGTTGTGCATCCTTCATTATAGTTGGTATCTTGTGTTACAGTCACTCTTCCATTCGTATAATTTCCGTGATTCTCGTGTCGTTTCTTTCCTTTCGTGTTCTCTTGTTCTTGTTTCTTGGATCTAATTGCTAGTTGGGATTAAACAAGGTTGCTTTGTCTTGATTGAGTTCAATTAGTTTTGAAAGAACTTGAGTGGGAAAACTAGAGGTAAAAGGCAAGAGAGTGTGAGATTATTATCGAAAAAAAAAAAAAGCCAATTCAGAGTGAAACACGAGTGGAGTGCCATCATTTGAGTGTAAACACGTAAGGGAGCGTGTGAGGTCCTTTTTTTTCTGCTAACATTTTCTTTTTGCTGCACATTACAATGTCTCACCGCAGTGGCTCATCACCCAAGGGGATAGCAGATAACTCATTTGTGTTGCAAGCCATGCAACAACAGTTTGAGCGGATGAACATGCTATTGGGACAAATGGAGGATAGGATGAATCAACAACAAGCAGAGATTAGAAATTTGCAAGGTGGGAGAAATCGGAGGCGACGTGAGCCTAGGGTTGAAAATGCATATGAGAATGAAGGAGATGATGAGGATGAGGAAGACCTAACATCTTAAATTGGGTTGGGTAGACATAGAGGAGTTAGGCGTGAAAGAGGATTTGAGGGGAACCTAGGGGGTCGGGATGGTGTCGATAGAGACTTGGGGAGTATCAAAATGACAATACCATCTTTCCAAGGTAGAACTGACCCAGAGGTTTATCTAGAATGGGAGAAAAAAATAGATTTGGTATTTGATTGTCATAATTACTCTGAGGAGAAGAAAGTAAAGTTGGCAGTAATTGAATTCACTGATTATGCTATTATTTGGTGGGATCAATTAGTGACTACTAGGAGGCGGAATCATGAGAGGCCTATAGAGACATGGGAAGAGTTGAAAGCTCTCATGAGGCGGAGATTTGTACCTAGTCACTACTATAGGGACCTTTATCAAAAGCTCCAAAATCTTACACAGGAGTCTAGGAGTGTGGAGGATTACCATAAGGAGATGGAGGTGGCTATGATTCGGGCTAATGTAGAGGAGGACCGGGAGGCCACCATGGCTAGATTTTTGAGTGGTTTGAATAGAGATATAGCCAATGTGGTTGAATTGCAACATTATGTGGAGATAGAGGACATGGTGCACATGGCTATGAAGGTGGAGAGGCAATTAAAGAGAAAAGGGACAGCAAGGTACACTTCGGTTCCTAGCACTACTTGGAAATCAAAGTGGGATAGGAATGATCCTGCTGAAGCAAAGAGAAAGATCGAACCACCTAAGGGCAAAGATGAGGGACCTAGCAGCAAAGCCAAGGTAGAATCTCAACCTTCAAGGAATAGAGATATTAAATGTTTTAAGTGTTTGGGTTCAGGGCACATTGCTTCTCAATGTCCAAATAGGCGAGTGATGATTATGCGTGACAATGGGGAGGTGATGACTGAGAGTGAGGATGATCGTGATGGAGTGCCCGAGTTGGTTGATGCTAGTGATGACGAAGGAGTGATATATGCTGTGAGTGAGTCTCTTGTTGCTAGGCGTGCTCTCAACACACACATTAAGGTGGATGATGCCGAGCAACAGAGAGAGAACATTTTCCATACTAGATGTCACGTCAACAGCAACGTATGTAGTATGATTATTGATGGAGGGAGTTGTACTAATGTGGCTAGCACTACTTTGGTTGAGAAATTGAATTTACCAACCTTAAAACACTCTAGACCATACAAATTGCAGTGGTTGAATGATTGTGGGGAAGTTAGGGTGGATAGACAAGTGTTAGTTCCTTTTTCAATTGGAAGGTATCAGGATGAGGTGCTTTGTGATGTTGTGCCTATGCATGCTGGCCATATTTTGTTGGGGAGGCCGTGGCAATATGATAGGAGGGTGACACATGATGGGTTCAAAAACATGTACAGCTTTGTAAAGGAGGGTAAAACAATCAAGCTTGCTCCTTTAACTCCAAGTCAGGTCTATGAAGACCAATTGAAACTGAAAAGTGAGGTTGCTCAGAAAAGAAAGAGTGAAAATGCGAGTGATCAAAAAAGAAAGAGTGAAAATGAGAGTGATCAAAAAAGAATGAGTGAAAAAGAGATTGAGCAGAAAAGAAAGAGTGATAGTGAAAATGAGCACAACAAAAAGAGTGAAAAAGAAAGTAGAGATGTGGTTGAGAGTAGAGACAAAAGAGTAGAGCCACGAGAGAAAAAAGAAAGAGAGTTTGCAGAGAGAAAAGGAAAGACAAAAGTGAGTTTCTATGCCAGAGAGAGTGAGGTTAAGAGGGCTTTCTTCGCAGATCGCCCTATGATTTTTCTTGTCTATAAAGAGTCTTATCTTACTCTTGATGACACTCACCAGTCTCTTCCTAGTTTGGCTATTTCCTTGTTGCAGGAGTTTGATGATGTATTCCCAGAGGAGATGCCTAATGAGTTGCCACCCATTAGAGGCATTGAGCATCAGATTGATTTTGTACCTGGAGCTGCTATTCCAAACCGACCAGCCTATAGGAGTAATCCAGAGGAGACAAATGAACTTCAGAGGCAAGTTGAGGACTTGATGAGCAAGGGGTACGTGAGGGAGAGCATGAGCCCATGTGCAGTACCAGTGCTATTAGTGCCAAAGAAGGATGGGACGTGGAGAATGTGTGTTGATTGCAGGGCGGTCAACAATATTACGGTAAAGTATCGGCATCCCATTCCTAGATTAGATGATATGCTTGATGAATTGCATGGCTCTTGTATTTTTAGTAAAATTGATCTTAAAAGTGGGTACCATCAAATTAGAATGAAAGAGGGTGATGAATGGAAAACTGCTTTTAAGACTAAGTATGGCCTTTATGAATGGTTGGTTATGCCATTTGGACTTACAAATGCGCCCAGTACTTTCATGAGATTGATGAACCATGTCCTACGTGCATTCATTGGCAAGTTTGTGGTTGTGTATTTTGATGATATCCTAGTGTACAGCAAGGACTTAAATGAGCATATTGAGCATTTGAGATATGTGTTTGATGTGTTGAGATGTGAAAAGTTGTATGCTAATTTCAAGAAATGTACCTTTTGCATGGAAAGAGTTGTTTTTCTTGGATATGTTGTTAGTACAAAGGGTATTGAGGTGGATGAAGAGAAAGTCAAGGCCATCAAGGAGTGGCCAACGCCAAAGAGTATCACTGAGGTAAGAAGCTTTCATGGTTTAGCTAGTTTTTATCGGCGTTTTGTTAAAGATTTTAGCACCATTGCTGCACCACTCACTGAAGTCATTAAAAAGAATGTTGGGTTTCATTGGGGGGGTAGTCAAGAGAATGCTTTTGCCACCATTAAAGAAAGGTTGTGCTCTGCACCTGTGCTAGCATTACCTGATTTTAACAAAGCTTTTGAGATTGAATGTGATGCCTCAGGTATAGGGATTGGAGCTGTTTTGATGCAGGATAGGCGGCCCATAGCTTTCTTCAGTGAAAAGTTAAGTGGGGCCTCACTCAAGTACCCTACTTATGACAAAGAGCTTTATGCTCTTGTTCGTGCATTGGAGACTTGGCAGCACTACCTATGGCCTAGGGAATTTGTGATCCACACCGATCATGAATCATTAAAGCATCTCAAGGGTCAAGGTAAATTGAATAAAATGCATGCTCGTTGGATGGAATACATTGAGACATTTCCATATGTCATCTGTTACAAGCAAGGTAAGGAGAACATTGTTGCTGATGCTTTATCTCGAAGGTATGTACTTCTTACTTCTATGAGTGCTAAGATGCTTGGGTTTGAATATGTGAAAGACCTATATGCCGATGATGCTGACTTCTCTAATGTGTACGTGGCATGTGATAAGGTGGCATTTGGTAAGTTTTACAAGCATGAGGGTTACTTGTTTAAAGAAAACAAACTTTGTGTGCCAGGTTGTTCTATACGTGAATTACTAGTGCGTGAGGCACATGGTGGTGGATTAATGGGACACTTTGGTGTCAAGAAGACTTTGGATATTTTGCATGAACATTTCTTTTGGCCTAAGATGAAGAGAGATGTCACTCGCATTTGTGGCAGGTGCATTACATGTAGGAAGGTCAAATCTAAAGTGTTGCCACATGGGTTGTATACACCCTTACCCGTTCCTAGTGAACCATGGGTCGACATATCTATGGACTTTGTTTTGGGGCTACCTAGGACCAAAAGGGGTAGAGATTCTATTTTTGTGGTTGTGGATAGATTTAGTAAAATGGCACATTTCATTCCATGCCCTAAAACAGATGATGCCACAAACATAGCTGACTTGTTTTTCAGGGAGATAGTGCGACTCCATGGTGTTCCCAGGAGTATTGTTTCTGATAGGGATGTTAAATTCCTTAGCTACTTTTGGAAGGTGTTGTGGGAGAAATTGGGTACCAAGCTCTTATTTTCCACTACTTGTCATCCGCAGACTGATGGTCAAACTGAAGTAGTTAATAGGACCTTAACTCAGCTTTTACGCACTGTTGTTCATAAGAATTTAAAAACTTGGGAGGATTGTTTGCCATTCATAGAGTTTGCATATAATAGGACCATGCATACTACTACTTCATATTCTCCTTTTGAAATTGTTTATGGATTCAATCCGCTTACCCCTTTAGATTTGATGCCTTTACCGGTTGATGGCAGGAGTAGCTTGGATGGACAAAAGAATGCGGAGTTGGTGAAGTCACTCATGAGAGGGTACGGCTTCAAATTGCGCAAAAGAATGAAAGAGTTGCTTCCCAAGCCAATAAAGGGCGAAGGCGTGTCATCTTTGAACCTGGAAATTGGGTTTGGGTTCACATGCGCAAAGAAAGATTCCCAGCTCATCGGAGGACTAAGTTGCATCCTCGAGGAGATGGACCTTTCCAAATCCTTGAGAAAATTAATGACAATGCCTATAAAGTGGATCTCCCAGGTGAGTATAATGTGTCTGCTACCTTCAATGTTTCTGATCTTTCTCCTTTTGACGTAGGTGAAGATTCAAGGTCGAATCCTTTTGAGGAGAGGGGGAATGATGGGAACCAAGGCAGGCCTACTCTTAAAGATCCTTTGCAAGTTCCAGATGGACCAATTACAAGATCGAGAGCCAAAAAGATCAAGGAAGCAATGCAAGGATTAGTACAAACCACTTGGGAAGAAGCTAGCAAGAGCCCAACACTCAAGATGGGCTTGAAAGAAGAAGAACCAGCTTTGATCCACTTGATCCAAGCTGTGGAAGACTTGACTTAGAAATATGACCTTTAGATATTAAGGCTTTCAATTTGTTTAAAGGATTTTTATTATTAGTTTTGAATAAGTGGGCTTGAGGATGCTTAACCCACATATGTCTTACTTAGTTGAACTAGGGTTTAGAAGTACTGTAGCATGACACTGTTCACGCTACAGTACACGCGGCTACTGTTCACAAAGGGCATTTTTGAGAGAAAGGGTCTCAAATTTTAGTGTAGGGTTTTATCATGTTTTGGGGGAGGGTATTTAAAGGATGTAATCAGCCATTTCAAGGCAGACATTATTTTATTTCGAATTTTAATTGTGAGTGAGTTTTCTCCTCTTGTTCTTAATTGAACTCCTGAACTTATCAAAGGTAAATCACAACCTTTGTGGCGTTCCTCCTCGTAATTTGGGTTCTTGAGACGGGATTTCAACGGGTCTAGATTTTGATATAATCTAGGTTCTTGAAACGAGTTCTCAACGGGTCTAAATTCTCCATCCATAGACTTGAGTTTGGCGTTCTTGGGTTTGTTTTTCCAATATTGTTGTTGGGTCTCAAAGCGAGTCGATTGGGGTTCACATCATAATGGTGATTCTAAAATGCATGTATAGGCCAAAAAAAAATAAAAAAAAAATGTTAGACGAAAACTATTGCACCCATATCCTTGTTCCTTTTATTTCCTATTTTAACTCAGATTGTGCTTTTGAAAAAAAGACAAAGCTTCTTTCAAGCTTTCAGTGGGTGAGAGGAAGGGATAAAGAGTTAAGAAATGTAGAGACAATATTACATAGTCGGCAAAGCAAAAGCAATAATAGAGGATATTGAATTTGGTTATAAAGTTAGGGGTGAAACAGGAAAATAATAATGGACAAAATGGAAGTATCATTATAAAAGGAGGGGCAAGAATATGCACAGAAAAAACTAGAAATGAAAATAAAAGTTACAAACAGGGGCAAAATGAGAATAAAAATGTGTAAAACAAAATAAAAATCTCTCATATTTTCTCCTACATTGCCGCTTTATATATATAGTAGATAGTAGATATACATGATTCCAGACTTGGCTCCATTAAGAAATGAGTAATGTTATTGTTTATTTAAAAACTTGTCAGCTTTAATCACATTTGTTTTAAATAATTTTAGAAAATTTTTGAATGTCAGCCTCACACTTTTTCACACTATTTAAATATGTGATTTTACTATTTTATCATCTTTTATTTTACACTTCAAAAATTCTAATGTGTTGAGTGTGAGGTTGTTATATAGCATGTCTCATAATTTTATAAGTCAATCAAGCAACTTAACACTTGAAATGTAATATAGGTAAGGGATAATAAAATCCAAAATGAATAGCACCATCTTTTTTTAAGAAATATAATATAATATGTATAATAGGATTAATTTATTATGCCAAAGGATTCATATATGTTTCCATTTCCATCAATTTATTAGTGCCTTGATTCTCTTTTAAATATTCTTTATAGGAAAAGAAGAAATTGAAAATGATTTACTTACCACTCATTTATAGTTATCTTACAATTCAATATACAATAAAGGGTAGTTTTATAATGTTACTTTTAATGAAGTGGTATGTTTATACAAGAAAAAAGATATTTGCAGTCATAAAATATAAAAGCCCTATGCATTCATTTTAAAAAAAATGAGTAAATATGATACTTATATAAAAAAAATTAATTTTTTAATAGTAGACACTACTTTTTGTCTAAAGGAATGAGCAGTACTTGTATAACTTATGATTGTATTTAGCACTACTCATATACCATGAGACTACTATCCACAAGTTGAATCAAATATCAAAAGCACCATTCTAGCTAGACTCCCCCCTCTATTTTATCTAGGGGTGTAAAAATAGACAGGAAAACCGGTCTAGACTGGTTGGTTATGTCCAATCAGTTTTTGACTGATTCGATCCGAAATCGGTTCCTTCATTTTAAAAATAGTTTAAATCTAGTCCGGAATCGATTTTAAGTTTTCCAACACTGGACTAGACTTGGCGAGACCGATTCATCTATTATATATATTTTATTAATTTTTAATATTATATATATAATATATATAATTATGTATGAAATAATATATTATAATTTGTAATATAACATTTTAATCTTAAACATAAATATTTATTTGATCATAATGTTTTAGATATAAAATATATATATTAAATACATTTTATTACATAATAAATTATAAATATATTTCTTTTAATAAATACATTAGCAATACTAATATATTTAATATATTAAAATCGAAAAAATGGAACCAGAATCTATAAAACCCTAAATGTATCAATTTAAGGAGGTAACCATACGTAATCTAAAATATAAAACTAATATATATTGTTTAAGTATTAAATTTTGTTTAAAACGGGACTGGATTGGACTGTTACATAAAATTTTCATCTATCTTAGAATGTCATATATTAATACGGGCGGATGAGAAGTCAAAAGGCACCAGTGGTCTAGTGGTAGAATAGTACCCTGCCACGGTACAGACCCGGGTTCGATTCCCGGCTGGTGCACTGAGCCATGATGAATCTGCGCGCTACCGTGATGGTTGGGTCCATCACCTTCGTATGATCTGTCAAGACTACAAATTGCGCATCTGAGCTCCTCTTTTTATCATTCTTTCTTTTTTTAGTCTACTGTAATACTTATCCTGAGGAAGGTCCCAAACAGAAAAACATGAAAAATCAAAAGAAAAACTATTATTACAATTATCATGGAAACCTACTAGATTGGTAGGCATAGCTTCGGAAACCCATATACATTACAGACGACTTAGGTTCTGCTTGGCCTTAAGGAATTTTTATCTCAAACATAAAATTCTCATCTCATCATTACAACTTTCTCAAATTTTCATATAAAATATAATAAACAATTTAACTTTTTCTTAACTTTTTCAAATTCCAATACAATAATAATATTAAAATATAATATTTTAATATTTAATCTTAAAACTCAAAATTCTCATCTGAGAATTCTCAGTGGCCAAGTAGAACCTTAGAATTGTCTAAAAAGTATAACACTACAATAACCGAGTATACATCAGCTAGCAGAAGAACCCATCCTGAAAGTGTCAATTGGAGCAAGCAAGTTCTGGTCCGGGGGTTGCTGATTGCATGCCAATGTTTGCATGAGATATATGCAGACGTTAGAAAATCAGCACTTAGTTGTTGAACTTTTTTTCTTCTATGCCTCTTCACCACTTTGGTTTACAGACTTCAATATGTTGAATTTGCACAGAGGGCAAGTGGCATTAATGTGTAGCCACTTGTCTATGCAGGTGCAGTGGAAATGGTGATTGCAAGGAAGTTCGCGCAGTTCTGTTCCGTCATCGTAGGCAGAAAGGCAGATACAACACTCCTATGATTTACACAAAAAATTAGCATCAAAAGGTCAATTCCAGATAGAAAGTTTCCCCAATAGGAGATGGTTGTTTTGACATCAACTATTCAGACTCATTTTGCACTTGGGTTATACAAATGCATTAGTGTAAGTTTGGGTCCCAGGCATGTCTTATATAAGTCCAGCACCTTTCAACATATGCAGAGCATTTTCAAGGATGAAATACAATAAATGTTCAGGAAAAAAAAAGTTATACAACCATAAATTGTAACTTACAGCATCCTCTTGGGACAGAACACGTTCAATGGGAGTGTCAGTGTTACATTCAGTCATCTTTCCTCTGAACGACTCTTGAATTTCACCATCAACTTTGTCAACATCACCTATCTTCCGGAATTTGTACTTTGGCAATCTGTCAATCTCATCCGTTGTTGCTCCTTCCTTTTTACATACAAAAGATGAAGTGAGGTGACATATAAAATTTCACAATGCATGGAGCATAGCATCAAACAACAATGTCCCCTAATCAAGTCCCAGCCATCATATCTTTCTCAGTTTCTCAGGACTTGTTTAACCTTTAATTCAAAATCATACTTCAATTTGACATATTTCTTTGTCTAAAGATTCCACTACATCAGAATGCGGCAAGCAGAATTAATCTTGCATTCATCTACA